>NC_022010.1:56069381-56085396 GCF_000317375.1 Microtus ochrogaster
AAAACTCTAGAAATGACAGAGACATCTCACTGCCTGGACAGTCACCCAAAGTTCCTCTGTACCGTTGGGGCATCCATCTTAGGCCTTCAGGCCCATAGTATCCAGCAGACTTTTCCATGAAACATGAAATTTCAAAGACAGTTCAGTCACTTTCTGCTGTGTCCTGCAGAATGTCTCGCGAATTCTTTTATGAAGCAGGAACCCTGAAAGACCATCTCATCTTTAGGCAAATTCAGCAGTGCTCTTTCTGCAGGTTCTTTGTGTCCAGTTTATGCAACAGTCCAGGCAAAAGCAGTTTCTTGCCCAAATGGCTATCAAACTCCATAAGGAGCCTCTTTGATGCCCATCTTCCTCTTGAAGTAGATTGGTGCTGCCAGGAGCAGACGTGTCTCATTATCATGAAAAGCCCTAAGTTATTAAAACATTAAATGCCATATTCTGTAGTCTTTGAAAGATATGAAGAATGCCTATCTGACATATATCTATGTACATCTAGAAAGTCTTACTAACATGACTATAAACGACTATTATCGATGATTATCCATTAACAACCTATATTTTCTAATTATACATTACATTTTTTAAAATGAACTACAAAATAACAATACCTTAGTCAAGATCAGAAATACATATACATATAACAAAATTGACCTTAAAATCCATACCAATGCAAATTATTCATATCTATATCATATCCCCCTTTAAAGGTAAAAAACATTTATAAACCATATTTGGGAACATGGGTGCAGTTTTTTTTCTCCAAACTGCTTCCTGCTGTATGGGGGTGCTGTTAATCAGATCTTTCATGGTGTAACCTGTTTTCTAGTTTCATTTCAGTTGGCAGTTAAGAGAAGTAATTTTTGAAGGTGTTCACAGCAACCTTTCAGGAGGGCGTGGTCCATCATACCATATTGGGATAGAAGCCTTTACACTCGAAGCGGCGGGCTGTGTTCCTGCTGCCCCAGCTCCCAGCCGCCTGGCTAGCTTATGCCCTGAAATAATTACACGGAAACTGTATTCTTTTAAACACTGCTTGGCCCATTAGTTTAAACCTCTTATTGGCTAGCTCTTACATATTGATCTAACCCATTTCTAATATTCTATGTAGCACCATGAGCTGGTGTCTTACCAGGAAGGATTCTAGCCTACATCCATCTGGGGTCAGAGAATCATGGCGACCACCTGCCTCAGCTTCTTTCTCCCAGCATTCTGTTCTGTTTACTCTGCCTACCTAATTTTCTGTCCTATTAAAGGCCAAGCAGTTTCTTCATTAATTAACCAATGAAACAACAGATAGAAAAATGACCCTCCTCCATCACAAATCTAACCAGCCCTTTCATCCTTTGATAATACAACGCTTACTGAAAATGTAGATATTAAGTAGCTTACATGAAGGACAATAGACGGTCTCTTTCAATGTGCATGACATCAGGTAGCTTTTCCCTCATAGTCTAATAATGAATATGTTTTGTCACGTCCTTACGTGGTGCATCTCTTCTCTCTCGTAGGTTGATATCGCAGTGAGTCCCAGGGAAAATTCCCAAACACTGCCCTCAGAAACTGCCATTTATGATAATGATCCCTGGTCAAGTGGGCAGGAAAGTTCTGAATCCACAACTAATCCACAATCGGAGGGAAACAAACAGGGCGTTGTGTATGCTTCCCTGAAACATTCGATTATTGGAAGGAATCCAAGACAGTCAAGCAGCATGCAAGAGGCACCCACAGAGTATGCGTCTATTTGTAGGAGAAGTTAAACCTTGCACTGATGCATGACATGGAGGGACCATGAATACCATTGTCTGGACCTCCAGTGTCAAATAACCTTCTTCAACCTGGGATTTTCACCTTCAGATGGTTCGTGCTGGGGCTGTGTCTTAAAGATCCATGGAATACTTAGTTAAAATTTTTCCTGAAAACTCTGAAGGAGTTTTGTACAAGAGCCTTGAAGAATAGACTTTTCTCTGGAAAAACTCATAGCACAAATTGCCGCATAATAGAATGTTTAAATCTGACCATGCCTTACCCAACATGTGAATTTAATATTTCCCTTGGAACTATCAGAGCGACTTATAGAGAAGAAAGAAGTGTGTTATTTGGGTCAGCTCACTACACATTCTAGAAAAAGAATGGCCCAATTTGACTAACTAATCATAAATACCGTAATGATTGTATGTTCCCAATCTTCCACGATAAGACAATTTTCCATGTCAATTTATAGCTCATGTTTTGTTTTTCTAATATAAAAAAAATTATCTTGGACTCAATTCAGAAAATGATTAGAAAGGATAATTGGTGCAATACAGACACAGAATATACCAGATAGATGTGGGGGGATGTATATTTTCACCACTAAGGTAATGAGATGTTTATCTCTACCCTGTTAGATTGAGAAACTCAGGGAGTAAAGGATTCATCATTGAATAGTAAGTGCATTTGTAATCAATGCAGAAGTGTTTGGATCAAGTAATGTGTGTAAATGTGATGCTATGCTGCCGAACTAAGGCACATATGAACACATGAACAAGAGTCAGTGAGATCAGGTATTATAAGGCAAATCAACACTGAATGTTTTAAACCACCTTGTGCTTTAACTGAGAACAAACTCAAAGGATGGTTCATGAAAGGAAAGAGTCTGGAATAATTAGTTGACCAGTAGGGGCTGACGTACTTTCATTAATGTCTGTTTCTTGCTTCTTATACAGTGAATCAGGATGAATCATATGTAATGAAGTATGTCATATGGATATCACTCAGGTTTAAATTCTGACTTTGTAGCTGCTTGAGAGGCTATATTTTCAAGTTTTTTGAATTTCCAGATTTATAGAGTCTAATTGTTTAAAACACAGATCATAATTTTACTCATCAGCTTGAGGCTTGAGTTCTCAGACTCTGAAACTGAATAGCGTCACCATTTTAGTATACAGTGGATGGCAAGAGCTAGAAGCCACTGGAACAAACACGTGAGCTGCTGAATGAGTGAATGTGGTCTATGTAATTGTGCATGTGTGTGTGTGTGTCCTGTGTCCATACGTGCTAACATGCAAACGCAAAATGTGACTTACAGAAACAAGACAAAAGAAACCAATCAGATTGCCATCCTTTTTTTAGTTTGCTTAGGAGGTACAAAGTACTAGAACAAATTGGTCCTTAAAGAAAATAAGGTGAGAAGCGGTGACAATAGGAATGTGATTAGACAATAGGAATGTGATTAGAGAATGTATTCATAAACACAACAAAGAGGCCTCACTGCAAAACCCTCCTCACCGAGTGAGTGCTCACATCGGGTTTGGGTTCCCTGGATCCAGAACAGCGGACACTGTTTTCAGATAATGTTGCAACCAACCATAGGTAAGCTCTTTCAGTTGGGTGCTTTTGTGGGTATTTATGCAAAAAATGCCTTAGAATAGCTGCTTTAGCTGCTCATCTTCAAAATAGAAACAGGAAGTATGGGGGATGAGCACAGCACCTTGTCACACCCTCTTATCAGATCAACATGGGAGTTGAGCAAGTCTATCAGAATTGTCTCCAACTTTAAAAGCAAAATTCTGTTTTGTTTAAAACAATCCTTTAAAAATTGTGTGTGTCTGTAATCTGTGTATGCGTGTGCGTGTGTGGTGTATGTGTATTGTGGTGTATGCACGCGTTGTGCAGGAACCAGAAGAGGACGTCAGGTGCACTTTTCTATAGTTCTCCATTCTACTGTTAGGGAAAGGTCTCACTGGACCTGGAGCTAAGCTAGCAAACAGCAAGCACTGTGAGGGATCCTGTGTCTCTGTCCCCCAGATTGCTAGGGTTATAGTTGCTCATGTTGGGTTTTTTACATGGGTGTGGGGATTTCAAACTCAAGCCTCCAAGCCTGCAGAGCAAGCACTCTTACTTGCTGAGCCCTCTCCTACTCCCCCTATTTAAAATACTCTTAGCCAGGCAATGGTGGTGCATGCTTTTAATCCCAGCACTTGGGATGCAGAGGTAGGCAGATTTTAGTGAGTTTGAGGTCTGCCTCCTTTACAAAGCAAGTTCCAGGACAGCTCAAGCTGTGACACAGAGAAACCCTGTCTCAAAAAACTAAAAAAAAAACTAAATTTCTTATTGTATTTTACAATGAAAGATGAAAGACACTGCTAGAGACTTCACTTCTATAAATGGTTGATTACGTTTATGCTTGTACCATGCTTGTCAAATATCACATATCACTTATGCTCTTATTCCTACTTAGTAAATGCATATATTTCCTCAAATAAATCTGCTCTAGGATTATTTCCATGTTTATTTAAGTCACAGATGGCGGGTAATTTAATGATGTCTATAAACTTTAAGACTGTTGATTGTTCACAGCGAGAAAGTAAAATTGTTAAAATTTACCTGAAATTGAATAAATGGCAAACTTACAAGCCGTTAAAACACCGAAGCAGAAGACCCCGACCCCCCCTCACTCAGCAATCAACTTCCAATAGCTCAGCTGGCTGGAACGGTCAGTGTAAGTCCCTTCCCTATCCATGAGGGACATCGATGACACCAGTCTTGTGCAGGGCTTGCACAAACAACCCCAACAGCTGTTGTGAGTTCACAGGTATAACACTCCCGGCATGTGCAGAGATCAGCATTTTACAACACTCCTTTTCAAATCCCAGCTTGAACGTTTCTTCCCCTCCCTCTTCCTTCACCTTTCTTGAGCATTGGAAGGGTACTACAGAGGTCACATTGATAGATCTCTCAACAGACACTTATTTTTGACCCTTTGACCAGCTTTCAGTCTCTACGATGACCACACCCACCACCTTAAGAAGCTCCTCTGCCCAGGGCTGAGAAAGGGCCAGATCTACAGGTAGAAAACTTCCTTGGCCAGCTGACAATTTACTGAGTATTTCCTCTCTTTCTGTTTTTCTTTTATTGAAAATAGGTTTTTTTTTCATACAATATATTCTGATTGCTGTTCCCCCTTCCCCAATGCCTTCAAGATCCTTCCCATTTCTCCTCCCTTCCAGATACACACCGGTTCTGTGCTTAGAAAACAAACAGGCATTTAAAGAATAATAAGGAAATAACACAAACCCAACTAATCAAAGCAGGACAAAACAAATAGAAGAAAAAGCACAGGAAATACAGATAGATGCAATGAAACGCATGTTCACACACATAGTAATCCCATGAAAACACAGAACCCGAAGTCATAATATAAACACAAAGGACCTGTAAGGTTAAAAAAAATGCTCTAACAAAACCTTATAAGACACGGAGCCCCCAAAGAGTCCATTGAGTTCATTTTGTGTTGTCTACCTATTGCTGAACATGGGGACTGCCCTTAAGAGTAGTTTGTATATCTAGTAAGATTATGTTGAGGAAAATTAATTTTCCATTTGTGAGTGGTTATTAGTTGGAGACAGCTTCTGGGTTAGAGGTGGGGCTTGTGTCTCATCTGGTATAGACCTGTGCAAGCCCTGCGCATGTTGCCCAGTCTCTGTGATTTCATATATGTGTCTGTCCTGCTCTGTCTAGAAGGTCTTGCTTTCTTGGTGTTCTTCTTTCCCTCTGGCCCTTACATTCTTCTTGCATCCTATTATGTAGGGTGTTATGGAGACATCATAGGACTGAATGTTTCAAGGTCTCTCGCTCTACATATGTCTGGCTGTGGGTCTGTATACTTAGTCCCATTGGCAACACAAAATGAACTCAATGATATTTTTGTAGGTGTTTTGTCTCATATTGTTTTGCTTGCAGTTTTTTTCCTTACTAGTATTTTGCTCGTAAATTATAGTTTATGATTTTGTGTTTTTAATGGATTTTGTTTGTGTTTGTGAATGTGTGTGTTTCTTGGGCTTTTTCTTTTAAAAACTTTCTTTACTCTGCTGTGTTTTCTAAAGAGATAAAGAAAGAGTGTGGAGTTGAAGGGGGGCAGAAGATCTGGGAGGAGCTGGGGGAGGGGAAATCATATTCAGAACATATGAAAAAATATTTTCAATAAAACCATTTAAAGAATTAAAGTAATTAAAACTTTTCATCAGAACAAATATTAACAAGAAAGCACAGAAGTTTTCCATGTGTTTTCTGCAGTGTGCACAGCTGACCTCCATCATCATCCTTCGGGAGGAAACTATTGGTTCAATGAGAACCAATGCTGAGATGTCATTACCAACCACAGTTTCTAGTGTGCCTTAGGATTGGTTCTTGGTATTCTTGTTTCTATGGAGTTCAGACTTGTAGAATGACCTGTACCCATCGTTCTTGTGACATGAAGAATAACTTTATAGAACTGTATGTGACCTGTAGCCATCATCGGGGTGACATGAAGAATAACTTTATAGAATTTAGCCTCCCATACACTGTGTTCTGCCTATCTAACCCTTCTGTCCTCTTAACTCCTGGAAACTGTGTAATCTGTGTATTGTGCCTATAGCTTTGCCTTTTCCAGAACAGTTGGAGTCACATCCTATGTGTCTTTTTCATATTGGCTTCTTAGATGCAGTAACATGTTAGTTCCTTCATGTTTTTTTTCACATAGCTTATTTCTGTTTAATGATATTTTATTGCTTGAACAACTTATAGTTGATTCATTCTCCTTCTGAAGGAAATCTTGGTTGCTTCCAAGTTTTGGTAATTTCAACATGTTATAAACATTCATACAGAAGTCTTTGTGTAGGAATGAATTCTTATTTTATTTGGATAAAAGCCAAAGAGGATGATCGTAGGCCTGAGGTTGTGTTTACTTTTGTAATAGCTACTACAATGGCTGTACCATTTTATGCTTCCACCAATTTTCTAGCTAACATTTGATGTCCTGTTTTGGAATTTCATCATTCTAGTGTGAGGCTATAATATCTCATGGTTGTTTAAATTTTAAATTCCATAGTGGCATTTGTTCCTTATTATCTTTATAGGCTTATTTTTCTCCTCTGGATCTTCTATGGTGAGGTATGTGTTCAAATGTCTCATCCCAATGTACAATTCATCTTCTTCATTTCATGCTAATCATCGAACTTATTTGTTATGACGACTGCCATATTAGACTGCAGACTTAAAAGTTATTTAATATGTATTGCTGTATTGCTTGCACATGTGTATATGCACACAAACTGTCTTGTGCTTTCAAAATCCAGAAAATGACATCAGATCTTCTGGAACTGAAAATAGAAATGGCTTTAAGCAGCTTTTTGGGTGCTAGAAATTAAACCTGTGTCCTCCGGAAGAGCAGTCAGTGCTCTTAACATCTGAGCCATCTCTCCATCTCTATCTGTGGGCTTCCTTTTTGAAATTACTTAAAAAATATTTATTAAACTTACAGTCCTCCTTCCTCTCTTCCCAGTCCCTCCTCCCACCTCCCCTTTGTCCTGCCCACATCCCCTCCTCCATTTCTATCCAGAAGAGGGCAGGCCTCCCATGGCTATCAACAAAGCATGGCCTATTAGGTTGCAGTAAGACTCAGCACCTTCCCCTTGTAGTCAGTATACAAGGAGAACCTGTATGAGGAATTTCTCATGTGGGATGAGCCATCTCTCCGTACCTATCTGTGGACTTCTTAGGGGTAAATATTGTCACATTCCCATTGAGTTTCACAACCCAGTGCTTGGTGTACATTATAATTAGTGTTGAATGCTTATGGTGAAACCCCATCCACTTCCTTCATATGCAAAGGGTGATATTATTGACAGATGCATAGGAGCTCTTGGGAGCTCATTAGTAGTGTGAGCTCTTCACACCCTAAACAGGAGTCCCCATTTGAACAACATCTCAGACAGATTGTATGCAGTCTGTGGACCTCACAGTTCACTGAGCCTTTGTGAGCATCTGTCCCTACCCTCAGTCAAGTGCGGTAGGAAGCAAAGGTATGTCTAAAGGAGAAACGAATCTGAAAAGTTCTATTTTAAGCAGGCACAGGAAGACCCTTACCACCCCACTCAGAAAGTAAAAATGGCAACTAAGAACGAAAACACAACTTTTTTTTAAAGAAGCATGTGCCAAAGAACTTGAGAATGTGAGAACTCCAAGTTCTGTGCTATAAATCAACTTATAGCCTGAAAAGCAAATTATAGAGGTTGTTTTTCAAAAAGAGGCTCTGTTCAGAAGTCAGAATGAGGAAACATTCTGTGTGCATTGCTTCGCCTGTGTTTATGAGCACGTACTTGCACCTCCTGGTTTGCTGGCTTGAGACTACGTGATGGACAAGATCCTCTCTCTGTACGACACTGCGTGCAGATGGATCAGAAGGAACTGAAGAAAACATGTAACGCAGCCGCTAAATGATGTTGTATAGGTAGACGCAGAACATGTACAAACCCGACGCAGCTCTCAGTCCCTTGAAGGTAAAGCTTGCTTTTTACTTTCCTAGACTTGTTGCAGACCCTGTGTTTCTCCTACTCAAGAAGCGACAAAGGAGCTGGGTTTGTGTTGGGCTCTATAGTATGCACAAGAGCTGAGAGCCATGTGATGCCTTAGAGCTGTCTGCTGAAGCTGACTTGGATGTAGTGTTTGCTGAGTCCTGTGTGAGATCAGTAGTGTTTGTGATTGTCTGGCTATCAGAGGGAGTTGAGAAGTGGATGGAAAGAATGATTGCCAAGGGAAGTGTAGAACACTGTGGTGGAGTGGGCAGCTTGTGGAAGGAAAGGGCCAAGGGTAAGATGGCCTTCAGGGCAGGTATGCTGAGGAGGAGAAAAGTGGGCAGATTGTACATGAGAGATCAGTGATCCAAGCAAGAGTGGCAAGAGACCAAGCAAATGGTACAGAAAACTAATGTTTACGTTGAGCTCAGGCCAATTTCATGTGAGTGTGGGGGCTGTAACATACTCCATACCTAGGTCTGGTCCCAGACTGGAGTGCACTTAAATCTGAAGATGAAGATGCTCCAGGTTTTTCTGGAGAAGAGTAACGTGGAATGAGAGAAGGTGGATGCTTCCAGTAACAGTCCTGGGGAAAGCACAGTTTGTAGGCAGAACTGACAGCTCTTACCGCACTTCCCCTCCCTCAAGCACAGATATGTTGGAAAAACAAATAAAATAGGATTGGCAGCAATGCCAAAGATGAAAGTAGAGGCCGGGGGAGGGGCAAACTGCTGAACCAAATTTATGGTTAAGGGCCAGCCCCGTCACCCATAAGCTAAAAATGAACTCTAGTGGTGTTGGGAAAATCAACAGTTTCCATTTACTAAACACCACATGTCTTGTGAACACCCAGTTTTACTCCCTTTTAGCTGACGACTCCAAAATATGCTGGTCTTGTGGTATACGGTTCTAAGAAAACCGAAACAACTTTCAAACAGACACAACCCCACAATCAAGCTGGTTTTGTTTTGTAAAATTCGTATTCTGTATTGTAAGATTTGTTTAGCATTTCAGAAAGCCCAACTAACAGTATTATCAAAAAATATATCTATACACATTCACACATAGATACACAGACACAGGCATTTTCATGGATACATTTGTATATTTAGTTTAAAAAATGGAAACTAAAAATTTAAAAATGGCTACCTCTTGGTGGGAAGAAATAGTGTAGTATAAACAAAGAAAAATACTGAGTCTTTCTAGGCATGGTGAAGGCAGAGGCACAGGCAGGCATATTTCTGCTAACTCAAAACTAGGTTGCTATATATAGAGAGTTCCAGGATAGTTGAGGCTACATAGAGATACTCTGTGTCAAAAAATTGAAATAAAAAGAAAATGGGTCTTTAAAAACTGTATTTTGGCAGGGCAGTGGTGGTGCATGTCTTTAATTCCAGCAGAGGCAGAAGTAGGTAGCTCTCTGTTAATTCAAGGTCAGCTTGATCTATAGAGTGAATTCCAGAAGAGACAGGACTACATAGAGAAACCATATCTCAAAACAAAAAAACAAACAAAAACAAAAACAAAAATAAAAGCTCATATCTCCTAGAGTTTGACTTTGGAATCATGGGAATTCTTTGTAAAGTTGGGTAATAACAATACTTCATAAATAACCTTTAAAAAAACCTGAAATAACCTCAAATTCATATTGGGGTGATACCATAGCCAGATAGATAAAATAAATGTGTCTAATGATTTTAATCATCTTGATATATTATTAGAAAAAATGAGACAGGCATTTTAACCCATATTTTTCATAGTAAAACTAATGCTTTATTTTAGAAATGATACATAGAGGGATAAGAAGATTAATCTGTCAGTATTGTGTTCGCTGAACAAATATAAAGACCTGATTTCAGTCCCCTAGAATCTACATTAAAAGCCAAGTGCAATGATGTCAACCTGTAATCCTAGCACTGGGGAGGTAGAGACAGGAAGATCCGGGGACTTGCTAGCCTATTCGTCTGGCCAAATCTGTAGACTGCCAGTTCAATAAGAAATTTGATCTCAAAACACTAAGATGGAGTGCAAGTGAGGAACATCAACCTCTGGCCTCCATGCAAACACATTGTATACAAATGTGCAAATATACACAGGAACATATATGCACTTCTGACCCCCACGCAAACACATGCACACACACATATGAACATATATGAAGGCATACAACCCCATGTTTTACTCCCAAAATAAAAATGGATGACATATAAAGAATATAGGGTGTTACAAGCCTGTATATATGTGGTTGTTTGGGAACAAAACTTTCCTGAGTGACAGAAAAGAACACAAGTGTAGGCAGAGATTGCTTGTTCATTTCCCAGCCACCTAGACCTGAAGAATCACATAGAAACTATAGTAATTACAGCACTGTTTGGCCAATGGCTTATGCATGATTCTAGCTAGGTCTTGCATCTTGGATTAAGTAATTTCAATTGTGTATTGCCATAAGACTATGGCTTACCAGGTAAAGTCCTGGCATCTGTCTCCTTCAGCAGCTACATGGCATCTTCCTGTAGACTCAGCCTACTCTCTTTATATATCTCTTCCAGTCTGGCAATATTCTGCTAAGCCATTGGCTGAAACAGCTTTATTCATTAGTTAATAAAAGCAACACACATAGAGAAAGATATCCCACATCATTTTCCCTTTTCTGATTAAATAAAGACTAGTTATCAAGCAAGCATTACAGTTATATACTTTTTCGTGAGTCTACAATTTCATATCTTATTTATCTTTTATCATAACTAAGGAAAACTATAACTATCTAGTCTTCAACCCAATCAAAGACTCCAAAAGGATATAATATTATCTAATATACAGGAAGTGTATTGCAAGCAACTTCTAAAACTCTAGAATTGGCAGAGACATCTTGCTACCTGGACAGTCACCCAAAATTCTTTTGTAATGTTGGGGCATTACTCTTCAGCCTACAGGCCTATAGTATCCAGCAGACTTTTCCATGAAGCAGGAAATTTGAAGACCTCTTATGCCTATATTAGCAGTTTGTCAGTCACTTTTTTCTACGTCCTGTAGAATGTCTGGCAATTTCTTCTATGAAGCAGGAACCCTGAAGAACCATCCCATCTTTTGGAATGTTTAGCAGTTACTTTTTTTGTGGGTCTTGTATACCCAGTTCATACAGCATACCATCAAGCAGTCCAGGCAAGAACAGTTTCTTGTCCAAATGGCTACCCTTGTCACATTAAAGGCAAATTCCATAATGAGTTTTCCAATGCCTATTAACCTCTTTGAAGTAATAGATGCTGCCAGAAGCAGACGTGTCTCACTGTTGAGAAAGGTCTAAGTTCTTTAAACATTTTAAATGCCATATTTCCTAGGTCTTTGAAGTGTTGAAAATTATCTATCTAACTGAAATTTATCTCTATATATCTAGAAAACATAACTAACATGACTGCAAGTTTGATTATTATAAATGAATACTATTAATCTGCAATTTTAATTATACAATACATTTTTAAATGAGCTGCATAAACACAATACCTTAAATAAGAGCAGAAATATGCATATACACAGTGTAATGAATTTGACTTTAAATTTGAATCAATAGACCAAGATATGAGCACAATGAAAACTATATATGGCTAGAGGGAGCATAATTAAATTACCAAAAACCAAATACAAAGCAAAAATCTTTTTTAAAACTCAAAGAAAATATTTGAGTGTTTAAAAAGCATTCATTGGGAAGAAAAAAGTAGTTCCAGAGGAAAGCAGGTCCTGGCACCATAATAGAGAGTGTGAGGGATAGAAGTCTAGAAGTCTATGGATAAATATAAAGAACATTTGAAATTGTATTTTTTTTTTTTTTTGGCTAATGCCACGGCTGCATGGCCTGGAACCAAAACCGAGCGAAGGATGTCAGGATTGAACACACATATGCACCTCTCAAGCTGCTGGTAGAAGAAGCCCTTTATTGGACAGCACCATAGAAGTTTTATACCTAACACAGCCAGGTGGGTCAACAGGTGGAGACCTCATCGCCTGATCCTCAGTCAAGACCAGGGCAATGTGTGCTCAGGAAGTAGGGTTGGTAAACAACTTTGACACAGCTCCCAGAAGCTCAAATCAAATGGGAAAGAAAAGGTCACTAGTGGGGAAGAGCAACTAGAGACCAGGACTCCAAATGGTCCCAACAGGGTAAAACCATTTTATTCAAGAACAAATGAAAGCAACACATATACAGAAGGACATCCCACATCATCTCCCTTTTTATGTCTAATTAAAAAGGTAAAATTATATTTTTTTAAAGTTTTTAAAAAGATTAATGACTGAGATAAAAAAGGAACAATGTACTATGGAAATTTTAGAATATATAAGAATAGGAGCTTGAAGAATGAACATGGGAAGTGGAAGCAGGGTGTGCATATCAAACTGTGGTGCATTAAATAAACTTGAACTGCCCTGGACAATCACTGTGTGCTTTGAAGAACTCCAGCTAAAAAGCCAAAAAAGGATGAGTATGAAAGGATAACTATCAAACAGAAAATAATCTAAGAAAGAAGAAACAGGGAGAAAATATGAGACAAATAAAAACAAATATTATGATAATAAACCAAACACATCACCCATTTCACAAATGAAAAAGTAATACAAGCTCCAATTAATTCCAATTAATATTAGAAACTGCTGCACTGGAAAACAATAAAAACATGGTTATATATTCAGTTTATAAGATCTATGCCTTGAATGTTAAAGTTCAGCTCCAAGGTAGAAGGGTGGAAAAAAGATATACCACACAAATACCAATCATAGTAAAAGTAGAAAGTATATACTGATATTAACAGAACTTAAAAGAAGGAATTTTATCAGGTGAAGAGGGATATTTTATAACTCAAGCATTAACTTTGTAGGAAAAAATTTCAATTCTAAATGTATATGGAGTTGAAAGAAGGTCTTAAAACAGACATAACAAAGATGAAGGGTATGGGGGAAATTTATTAATCTATCATTAAAACCTCAATCAAGAAACCTCTGTAGAGACAAACACATCAGTGGAAGAGAGAGTCTATACATCAATTCACACATTTTGTTATAAAATTAAACATGTCTCTATCCTTTCCTAGACATTTACAAAAGACCAATGAAAATAAAGTTTTCATTGTACAAGAAAGTGTACAGCAGTTTCAGCTGCAGTTTTATGCACAGCGGCAAATTTCTATCAATAGGATAACGAATTTAGAAGCCAAGCTTTAGTCACACGTGGCCATTCAGCACTACAAAGGAGTGCTACTGCCTCTGACTACATGGATGTAATTCTAAACCATTTTGCTAAGGGGAAGAACGTGCACACAGAACTGGTAATTTCATTTGTTTGAAGTTCTAGAATAGGGAAAAGTGAGTCAGAAAAACAACTATAGGATGCTGGCTGAGTGTATCTATGTAGTAATTCTGAAGGAAGATTCACAGGGGGATTTCCTCAGAGAACTGGAAGCCCTCTGTCCTGACTGGGAGATGTGGCTACAGAGGTAGACACTTTCAGCAAAACTCAGAATATCTAGGATCTAGATGTTCCATGGCACACAATTTCACTTCCAACTTTAAAGAGGCCCTCTCTTAGGTTAGAAACTAAATTAAATGCAAACACAAACTACTTCTTTAGACTTATATGCCACATGACTTTTCCTAAAAATTTCAGTATTTAATAAATTCCAATTAAAATATCATGAAGATGTGGCTCTTTTGGACATTATAGGAAAGTTTGGGTCTATCCATTGGCAGGGGAAAAAAGTTTGTTTACTAAAGTTAATCCTCAGTGATTCTTTCTGCTTAGAAAATACTGTTGCTTCCCTGTGATCTGAAAAATGTTCCTTCTAAAATAGACTAGGCTAGGGATGTCCTGACAGGAGAACATGAACTGATCAGAGAGATTATTAGTGACTTTGCCCTGGATTTTTTTATTAATTAATTTATTTATTAAAATTTTCCACCTCCTCCCCTCCTCCCATTTCCCTCTCCCTTCCCTCTCCCTCTCCAGTCCTAAGAAAAGTCAGGGTGCCCTGCCCTGTGGGAAGTCCAAGGCCCTCCCCACTCCATCCATGTCTAAAAAGGTGTGCATCTAAACAGACTAGGTTCCCAAAAAGCCAGTACATGCAATAGAATCAAAACCCAGTGCCATTATCATTGGCTTCTCAGTCAGCCCTCATTGTCAGCCACATTCAGAGAGTCTGGTCTGATCACATGCTCCATCAGTCCCAGTCCAGCTGGCCTTAGTGAGCTCACATTAGATCTTAGTGGGTAGACGTACACCTTGCAGTCCTGACTTCCTTGCTCATGTTCTCCCTCCTTCTGTTCTTCATCTGGACCTTGGGATCTCAGTCCAGTGCTCCAGTGTGGGTCTCTGTCTCTATCTCCATCGATCGCCAGATGAAGGTTTCGTCTGGATGGATCTTAAGTGACCTATCTAAAATTGCGCAAAGTTATATAACTAGTTTTCCCTCTATGCATTCAACCCTATGATGCTGCCTGACAGATGGGAATAAACAGAGAGACATGTGAATGGGAGATTAGGTCAGAGATTAGCATGGCTAGCATGCTTGCCAGAGGTTAGGAGCCATGTCAAGAAAAGTCTTGTTTATGTGGTTACAAGGAAGGGTGTTCATATTCAGGTTCTTAGAATTTCCCTCACCCTTGGCTTAGACTCTTGAGTAAAGTAAATCAGGAGACAACGGCTTTCTGCTGACATCAGTTTGTGTGATGCGGTGTCATGATGCTAGGTGCACACACTGCTAATGAAGACGGGATCTTGAAGTTTGATCTTGAGTCTGGGGACTACTCTTGTCCTTTAAAAAAATTCAATCTAGCCAGGCAGTGGTGATGCACGCCTTTAATCCCAGCACTTGGGAGGCAGAGGCAGGCGGATCTCTGTGAATTCAAGGCCAGCCTGGTCTACAAGAGCTAGTTCCAGGACAGGAACCAAAAGCTACAGAGAAACCCTGTCTCGAAAAATCAAAAAAAAAAAATCAATCTACCTCTGCTTCATCCCACCTTTAAAGCGTTTCTGGGTGAGTCCATCACCATTTAGAACCCAAAGACCTGAGGATGGCTGGCTACTGAGAGAATTTCCCGGAATGTTTCAGAGAGGAATGGAAAACACCCTTAGTCAATTCCAGTCTGAGAAATGAGATTGTAAACACAGAAAATATCTCACCAAAATTCCGTGGCTTCACAAATCAACCTGGCTTCATATCTTAGTTACAAAATATTTTTCGTCCAACCCTCTCTCACCCTTACCCCTGGAAATTAACAGGAAGGGATCCGCCTTTCTGTCTTGGCCAAATTTCTTGGACTGTTTCTTTAATCTTGTAAGCAAGCCCATATTCCTGGCCCTACTGTCTTTTCCGGTTTCTGTTTGTCTTTGTGGAAGGTTTCTTCCAACACTCAGTTCTGACTGATTCTTTCTAAAGTCGGGGCTCCTTTTATCTCGCTGATATGTGCTATCACTTGCATAGGCAAGTCCCTCTGGCACTGGAATGATTACAGGTGGATGGTAGACTTGCTGGATTTATTTCTCTACCATGGTTGATAACTAGTTCCTATTAAGTTCTTACTCAATGTCCTGAATTTTATTAGAGAGAAATTTGTTTTATCAGCCTGCTTTGTGCTTTGCTCATATTTTTTTCTGCCTCTCAGTTCACAATTTCTCTCTTAAAACTTTTTTAGTACATTTGTTATTGTGTGTGCAT
>NC_022010.1:56085496-56092656 GCF_000317375.1 Microtus ochrogaster
TGTGTGTGTGTGTGTGTGTGTGTGTGTGTGTGTGTGTGTGTGTGTGATGGTGCTGCAATGGAAAACAGAGGAAATCCAAATGGACTCAATCCTCTTTTCCCACCATTAAAATCCTGAGGGTACAGCTCAAACCTGAGGTTCAGCAGCAGGCACCTCTGCCCACTCAATGCTCTCTCCCCGCCCCTTCTCCTTATAGTCTGTTTCTCTAGATGTAAGAATAGATGAAGGTTAACTTCAAAACCCCCTGTGAGGCATGCCAAACCTATGCAATTTAGCTTAAACCTCTTAGACTTATTTTCCTGGTTTCTTTCCATACCTAAAAGACAAAAATCTTTGCCTTAAGTGCTCAAAAAAAAAAAAAAAACAAAAAAACAAAAAACAAACAAAAAAACCCAAGGATTCTGTGAAAGCAATGAAAAAGACATGCTAAACACGGCATGACAACAAACATCACTCCATGAGTATTCTTGCTAAATAAAGAGCACATAGAAGGTGCTACTGTCTTTCTTTTGACACTGTAGTCTTCACTGTGTTCCACTGAATACTCATGGAGTGATGTTTGTTGTCATGCCGTGTTTAGCATGTCTTTTTCATTGCTTTCACGGAATCCTTGGGTTTTTTTTTTGTTTGTTTTTTTGTTTTGTTTTGTTTTGTTTTGTTTTGTTTTGAGACAGGGGTTTCTTTGTAGCTTTGAAGCCTGTCCTGGTACTAACTCTTGTAGACCAGGCTGGCCTCAAACTCACAGAGATCCACCTGCCTCTGCCCCCACCCCCAAGTTCTGGGATTAAAGGCATGCGCCACCACCACCTGGCTAGCTACGAAATCTTAAAGCTAGTGTTGAGTTCTACTTTGAGAGATTATGCACGGGAGAAAAAATTTCAATAGCAATCCTGATAACCCAGTGCCCATGAACTCTTTACTTTACTTTAACCTTGAACATCTATCTATTCTTTTCCCATTTTCACTTCATATATTGTACCCTTGGCAGGTAGATTATTTCAGACCTAATTCCTATCACTTTCCTTCTAAGACTTTTAATAGTTGGTTTATTTTGCTTTAGAGTCAGGATTATATGTTGCTCAAGCTGGCTTGTAAACAGCTCTGCAGCTGAGCCTGGCTTTGGATTTCTTGCTCTACCTCTAGATATTACTGATGTTTAAACTCACATGTTATCTGTAAATTCTTCAGTGTACTCTAATATTATTTCTTAACACCAAGGGGATGAATCTACTCTTCTTATTTTGTTTTTCTTTTATGCACATGTCTCTATTTCTAATTTGCTACTCACTGTCTTTATTCACAAAATTTGCCTCTGAAATTCCTTTTGATATTTAAAGTCTGAACCAGTAGATGCTCTGGATCACATTCTACTCGGTCTTGCCAAGAGATCGTTTGCCTTAACTCATATTAATTCCTATTTAATTCATGGTGTGGGAGGTCCTTCTGTCTATGTGTTGCTTTTATTGGTTAATGAGTAAAGAAGCTGTTTTGGCCAGCGGCTTAGCAGAACAGAGCTAAGCAGGGGAAACTAAACTGAATTACGGGAGAAAGAAGGTGGAGTCAGGAGAAGCCATGTAGCCTCGCCAGAGAGAGACGCTGAAACTTTACATGTTAGGCCACAGCCATGTGGCGATACTCAGATTATTGGAGATGGGCTAGTTTAGGATATAAGAGTTAGCCAGAAATACATCTAAGCTGTTGGCCAAATAGTATTGCAAATAATATACTTTCTGTGTGGTAATTTTGGGTCTGAGGTGCCGGGCAGTCAGAAAAAGAACTAGCACATTCATACTACAAATTCACCCCATTACAGCCCCACAAATGATCCCACATATCCATCAGCATGTGCTAGAGAGAGACTGATTCAATTTTGCCCATGGGCTATGCTTCCAATTTACAGAAAAATGAGATGCTTGGATTGAAGCCCAGAGGAAAGAAAAATTAAAAAGCAATGAAATTTTTACACTTGAAAAGAGGTAAAATTAATCTATTCTTGTGTATTCTATATCCTGAGCATAGTAAAAGCTATGATGGTTCTTAATTGCCATACTATCAGATATGGAAAATATTCATAAGTACTGGGGAGGCTGTGAATGGTTTATGCACAATGCATTTACTTCATCTTATCCAGAAAACCAACTCTTCAGGTAAAAATGAACATTTATAAAATCGTTTTAGAAACACTCTTGCCCTTATTATACCATACCCCCTAAAGATCAATCTACTTGACATTCTAAGATGTCCCTTTTGTTTGTGAAAACAAAATATATATGCCAGTGTCTTCAGGATGGTCTCTATTGCTCTGAAGAAACACCATGACCACCATAACTCTTATGAGGAAAACCTTTAATTTGAGTGGCATGCTTAACACTTTCAGAGGTTCAGTTCATTATTTTCATGTTAGGGAGCAGGCAGACATGGTGCTGGAGGAGTAGCTGAGAGTCCTACATCTTGTAGGCAACAGGAAGTTGACTGACATACTGGGCAGTATCCTGAGCACATGAAACCTCAAAGCCCGCTCCCACAGTGACACATTTCCTCCAACAAGACCATACTCAATTTAACAATGCCACACTTCCTAATATTGCTATTTCCTATGAGATTATGGGAGCCAATTACATTCAAACTATCATAGTCATGAATTGTGGTTTTTCATCTAATTCCTACATTCCAATTTTTGCTTGGTTTGGTTGGTTTATTTGTGACAAGTTTTCACATAGCATTGGTTGACTTTAGACTAACTCTGTAGAGAAAGGTATCCTTGAACTCCTGGTTTTTCTGTCTTCATAATCCACATGCTCAGATTATAAGAATGTGTTCCCATACAGGGCCTAAATGTCTTATTCTATAACTGGTATCTTCATTGTGTGAATATGCCTTGTAGTGAAGAAAGATTAAAATAATTTAGGAGACATTACATGGTTTTCAAGGGGAGTCTTAGCCACAGTTATCCAAAAACAGTGAACAACACATTTGGCCCTTTAAAACATCAAGAAAGAAAGACCTTTGTCCTTTTAGAAAGCATTTAAAAATGCATTTAAAAACATAACTTCAAAAGAATTTGTATTTTGTAAGCCATTAATTGAATGAACAGATTTAGGCTATTATAGGAGTCAGGCTAGAGTCTCCAAATGGGTCCTCTCACATTGAGACCAATCAGAAGTTTAGCAATGGGTGGTTAAAGAAGGTGACTCTAACCGTATATGTCATCCTCCAACTATGTATTCTTTGGTGTTCCTTCTGGGTACATGAGAAGGAATGGTCAGCTTAGCTCTTATGATTGTGTGTGTCAAGGAGATGTAGCACTGAAGAGCTGAACACCAGACAAAGCTAATCTCCAGGCTTAAAGAAGGATTACTCACAGATATTGATCTTGGCTTTTTCTGATGGAAATGTTGGTACGTGCAAAATAGGTAGACAATGAAAGTAGCATCTCCAAATCTAGCTACATGGGCAAAAAGACCTTCCAGAAAGGTTTTAACATGCTCTCCTGGCTTCCAATCCAGACAGCAACAAAGATCATTTTTTCACATGATGGGTTTCTCCTCAAGAGGAGCAATTGTGTACAGACATAGACAGTTCCAGATATAAGAGATTCAGAAATTCCATTAGGGAAATGGTCAAACTACCTGAAAAGCTCCCTAGGTTCCTTTAAAAGTTTATTGTTTCTTCTCTTCCCTGAATCACCCTTCTCTTGGGTGTTGATTTAGATTCTTTTTTTTTTTAGGCAGTTGGAATAATGTTGACAACATTTTTTTTAATGTAAGGAGAATTACACATTTAAAAATTACCTATGCATTTCTCTCTTCCTCATATGTAGATGATAACTTGACTAAATTCAAAATTCTTTAGTAACTTTTCTCTTCCCCTTTCAAAATGATGTACTAGTTCTATGGTTCTGGAATTCATCATTGACCCAAATTCTGTCCCAAGATAGTTTCTCTTGAGCAATCTCCACCAGAGCAGGCCTGAGGCAGCAAGCCACACAGAAGCAGGTACAAGGGACCAACTGCTGAGGGAGCAGGCCTGAGCCAGAGACCTCTGCTGGAGCAGGCCCAAACCAGCAACCTCCCCCAGAGCAGGCCTAAGCCAGTGACCTCTGCTGGAGTAGGCCCAAGGCTGTAACCTCAGGAGAAGCAGTTCTAAACAAGCAATGTCTATGGGAGCAGGTCCAAATGACCCCTGGTATTACAGAGTGTCCCTAGGGAGCACTGAGCAACCTCCAGGAACACTGAGTGACCTCCAGGGTGACTGGAACCATGGCCCTGACTGCAGCATGAGGAGTAACCATCTGAGCCATGGATCTACTGACACCTGGAAGATTGATCACCAGAGATACAGACAGCTCCAACTACACCAATCAGAGGAAAAGATGGGTAGACAAGGTATGAACACATTCAACACCACAAAGAGCAATACAATACCAATAAAAACTAGTAGCCCTACAACAGCACGATTTGAAGAACCAAATATACATGAAGCAGAAGAAAACGACTTAAAAATTACTTTAGGAGAATGTTTGAGGCCCTTGAAGAGGAAATGAATAATTTGTCTTTTCCTCAAAGAAATGGAGGAAAAGACAAAAAATTAGAATAAATCAACAAATCTCTTAAAGAAAACTAAGAAAAAGCAATCAAACAGGTGAAACAAATGATTAGAGACTTGAAAACCAAAATAGAGACAATAAAGAAAACACAAACCAAAGGAATTATAACAGAATTATGAGAAAATGATCAGGAACCACAAATGCAAGCATAAACAACAGAATATAAGAGATGGAAGAGAGAATCTCAAGTGCTGAAGATACAAGAGGGGAAATTGACTCATCAGCTCAAAGAAGATATTAAATCTAACAAATGCTTAACACAAAATATCCAGAAAATTTGGGATACCGTGAAATGACCAGACCTAAGAATAATAGGTATAGAAGGAGAAGAACTCCAGCTCAAAGGCACATAAAATATAGTCAACAAAATCACAGAAGAAAAATTTCCCAACCTAAAGAAAGATATGCATATGAAGATACAAAGAAGCTTACAAAACACCAAATAGACTGGATCCAAAAAAAGTTCTTTCACCACATAATAATCAAAACACTATACATACAGAATAAAGAAAGAGGCCTATCCTCCTGAAACCTCAGTGGAACTCTGAAACACAGCTTGCTCCAATATTGAGCAACTTAAGAGGTAAGTGAACAGCCACAAGGCAGTAGGCCCCACACTCTAGGACTTCCCCAGTAAGATAAAGCCCTGGGCCCCTCCCCCAACTCCCCAGGCTTTTCTAGCCAGCCACCAGGGAGTTTCCAGTCAGTAGGATTCCCCCCAAACCCAAAACCCAAACCCATCCACTAGACCCCCAAAGCTACTAGCCACACCCCACCTAAGAGCTGAAAGCTTGCTACAACATGGAAGGGATTAAGAGAGAGCACCAAGGAGCAAACCAGGAGAGAAGACCAAGAGAACAGGCTTATAGAGACCTCAGAGGCTTTCTGAGACAGCATTGACAGTACAGAGCAGACCAAGAAAAACTCCCAAACACTTGAATAGCCACTGCAAGGATTGGACCAAGATGCAAAGACACTGCCAGTCTCATTTGAAGGAAGAGATGGGTAGATACCAATGTAAGAATTCTTCCAACAACCTGAAAAGCAACATGGTAACACTAGAACCTAATGGTCACACAACAAGAAAACTCAATCATTCTAACCCAGAAGAAGTAGAAGAAAATTACTTTAAATGTAACTTTATGAAAATGATAGAGACCCTTAAAGAGGAAATGAAAAACTCCCTTAAAGAGATGGGGGAAAAGACAAACAAAAATTGGAAGAAATTAATAAATCCCTCAAAGAAAACCAAGAAAAAACAAACAGGTGAGACAAATGCAAACAGTTCAAGACTTGAAGACTGAAATAGAGGTAATAAAAAAAACACAAACCGAGGGAATTCTGGATACAGAAAAACTGGGTAAGCAAACAGGTACTACAGAGACAAGTATAACCAACAGAATACAAGAGATAGAAGAATCTCAGGTGCTGAACTGAAGATACTATAGCGAAAATAGATGCATTGGTCAAAGAAAACATTAAATCCAACAAATTCTTAAGACAAACCATCCAGGAAATGTGGGACACCATGAAAAGACCAAACCTAAGAATAATAGGGGTAGAAGAGGGAGAAGAACTCTAGCTCAAAGCCACATAAAATATATTCAATTAAATCATAGAAGAAAACTTTCCCAATCTAAAGAAGGATATCCCTATGAAGGTATAAGAAACTTACAGAACACCAAATAGACTGGATCAAAAAACAAAAATCCTCTAGCCATTAAATAATCAAAACAAAAAGCATACAGAATAAAGAAAGAATATTAAAAGCTGCAAAGGAAAAGCATCAAGTAACATATAAAGGTAAACCTATCATAATTATACTCAACTTCTCAATGGAAACCATGAAAGCCAGAAGGTCCTGGGCTGATGTGCTGCAGAAACTAAGAGACCACGGATGCAAGCCCAGCAAAGATTTCAATCACCATCTAGGGAGAAAAAAAGACAATCCATGACAAAAACAGATTTAAACAATATGTATCTACAAACTCAGCCCTACAGTAAGTACTAGAAGGAAAACCCCAACTCAAGAAAGCTAACTACACTCACAAAAACACAGGCATCTGATAAACTACCACCAGCATAACCCAAAGAAAAAAAATACACAAACACTACTACAGAAAAATAACCAGAATTTACAACCACTGGTCATTAATATCATTTAACATCTATCAATGGACTCAATTGATATAAAAGGACACAGGCTAGGAGAATAAACCCAAAAATAGGATCCAGCCTTCTGCTCTATAGATGAAACATACCTCAACCTCAAAGATAGACACTACCTCAGGGTAAAGGGTTGGGAAAAGGTTTTCCAGTCAAAGGGACCTATGAAACAAGTGGGTGTAGCTATCCTGATATCTAACAAAATTTATTTTAAACTAAAATGAGTCAGAAGAGATTGGGAAGGATACTTTATACTCATAACAGGAACAATCCATCAAAATGTAGCCTCAATCCTGAACATCTATGCCCCTAATACAAGAGCACCCACATATGTAAAAGAAACACTTCTAGCCGGGCGATGGTGGCGCACGCCTTTAATCCCAGCACT
>NC_022010.1:56093881-56110836 GCF_000317375.1 Microtus ochrogaster
ACCTAATACCAATACTTTACTCCTCAAATTGTTCCACACAAGAGAAACAGAAGGAGCATTGTCAAACTCTTTTTATAAAGCTACAATTATCCAAACCACAGAAAGACACTACTAAAAAAGAAAATTACAGCCCAATCTCACTCATGAACATTAATGTAAAAATACTCAATAAAAATACTGGCAAATCAAATCCAAGAACACATCAGAACCATTATCTACCATGATCAAGTCAGCTTCATTCCAGAGATGCAGGGATGGTTCAACATACAAAAATCTGTTAGTGTAATCAACCATATAAACAAACTGAAAAATAAAAACCACATGCTTTTCTCATTAGATGCTGAACAAAGCCTTCAACAAAACAGAATATCCCTTCATGATAAAGATCTTAGAGAAAGCAAGGATATAAGGAACATACTGAAACATAATAAAGGCAATATACAGCAAGCCAACATCAAACTAATTGGAGAGAAACTCAAATTGATCCCACTGAAATCAGGAACAAGACAAGTTGTCCACTTTCTCCATATCTATTCAATATAGTTCTTGAGGTTCTAACTAGAGCAATAAGAGCAAAAAAATGTCAAGGGGATACAAATTGGAAAAGAAGTAAAATTCTCACTATTTGTTGATAATGTGATAGTTTACATAAGGGACCCCAAAAATTCTACCAAAGAACTCCTACAGCTCATAAACACCTTCAATAATGTATCAAGATACAAGATTAACACAAAAAGATCAGTAATTCTCCTTTACACAGATGATAAATGGGCAGAGAAAGAAATCAGAGAAACATCACCCTTCACAATAACCACAAATAGCATAAAATATCTCAGATTAACTCTAACCAAACAAGTGGAAGACCTTTATGGCAAAAACTTTAAATCTTTAAAGAAAGAAATTGAAGAAGACACCAGAAAATGAAAAGATCTCCCATGCTCTTGGATAGGTAGGATCAACATAGTAAAATGGCAATCTTACCAAAAGCAATCTACAGATTCAATGCAATGCCCATCAAAATCCCAGCAAGATTCTTCACAGATCTCAAAAGAAGAATACTCAATTTTATATGGAAAAGCAGGCAAGCAAATAAACAAACAAAAACTGGATAGCTAAAACAATCCTGTACAATAAAGAAACTTCTGGATGTATCACAATCCCTGACTTCAAACTATTCTACAGAGCTACAGTACTGAAAACTGCCTGGTATTGACATAAAAACAGGCAGGAGAACAAATGGAGCCAAATCAAAGACCCAGAAATCAAGCCACACACCTACGAACACCTGATTTTTGACAAAGAAACCAAAAATATCAAATGGAAAAAAGAAAGCATCTTCAATAAATAGTGCTGGTAAACTGGATATCAACATGTAGAAGAACAAAAAGAGATCCATATCTATCGCCATGCACAAAACTCAAGTCCAAATGGATCAAAGACCTCAACATAAAGCTAACCACACTGAACCTCATAGAAGAGAAAGTGGGAAGTAAACTTGAACACATTGGCACAAGAGACTACTTCCTAAATATAACCCCAGCAGCACAGACACCGAGATAAACAATTAATAAATGGGATCTCCTAAAACTGAGAAGTTTCTGTAAAGTAAAGGACATGATCAACAAGACAAATCAGCAGCCTACAGAATGGGAAAAGATCTTCACCAACACAAATCAGACAAAGGGCTGATCTCCAAAATATACAAAGAACTCAAGAAATTGGTCATCAAAAGAACAAATAATCCAATAAAAAATGGGTTACAGACCTAAACAGAGAACTCTCAACAGATGAATCTAAAATGGCTGAAAGACACTTAAGGAAATGTTCAACATCCTTAGCCATCAGAGAAATGCAGATCAAAACAACTCTGAGATATCATTTGACACCTGTAAAAATGGCGAAGATCAAAAACACCGATGACAACTTATGCTGGAGAGGTTGTAGGGTAAAGGGAACACTCCTGCATTGCTGGTGGGACTACAAACTGGTACAGGCCCTTTGGATATCAGTACGGTGATTTATCAGAAAATTAGGAAACAACCTACCTCAAGACTCAACAATACCACTTTTGGGTATATACCCAAAGGATGCTTAATTGTATCACAAGGACATGTGCTCAGTTATGTTCATAGCAGCATTGGTTTTCATAACTAGAACTTGGAAACAACCTAAATGCCCCTCAACCAAAGAATGGGTAAGGAAAATGTGGTACATTTATACAATGGAGTACTACCCAGCAGTACAAAATAATGACATCTTGCAATTTGTGTGCAAATGGGTGGGTCTTGAAAACATCATAGTGAGTGAAATAACTCAGACACAGAAAGACAAATATCATATGTACTCACTCATAAGTGGCTTTTAGACTTAAAGGAAAGAAAAACAAGCCTACAATTCAACAGCCCAGAGAACCTAGACAACAATGAGGACCCTAAGAGAGATGTACATGTACCTAAACTACATGGGATGTAGAAGAAGACAAGATCTCTTGTGTAAATTGAGAGCATGGGAATGAGGGGAGAGGATCGAAGGGGAGGGTAGAGGAAGGGAGGGAAGTGGAGAAAAATATATAGCAAAATAAAAACAATAAAAAGATAGTTTCTCCTATTTTGGATATATGTTATTTGTGTTTCTTTTTTTATTTTCTATTTTCTCTTCATGACTAGATACTTGCAAAATTATTTTTATGCTTTAAATTCTGAATTTCAAACAACAATCTTTCCAACTACATGCCTATCTTGACCTTTCTCTGTTTCTGGAATCTCCAGGAGAAGCATTTCTACTTGAGTGTTGTTCATCTTGGTGATCACTTTCATTTCTATTACCTTTTGGTCAAATTTAGTCTGTTCCTTGTCCTTTTTTTGAGTTATGAATAAATATGTTTATATTTAAAATTTGTCAGTTTGGCAATCTACAGTAGCCTGTGTATTTAAAAGTTACCATTTTTGAATAGCTTTAGTAGAAACCTTGTTTAATTTTTTACTATCTTATTTAGTTTAGAATATGTGATTTTTTTTATCCTTCTGTGTCTGAATTTTTCACCCAATATGGTTTCTTCTATCATTTTTGCTGCAAATGACAGCATTTCAATCTTCTTAATGTCTGCAAGCATATATCATAATTATTTCTTTAAGAATTATTTTAATTGGTTAGCATGTGCCTGTCTGTCTTTGTACATGCACACGTACAGAGAAGTAGGGAAATAACCTAAGGAAGTCGGTTGTTCTTTCACTTGTGAGTGTTGGGTATCAACACTAGCCTTGGCAGTCAGCACCTTTACCACTGAGTCATCCGACTGACTTGTTATATATTTTCTTTATCCATTTAGCTGCTCATGGACACCAAGGCTGCTTCCATGTTTTGTCTATTGTGGAAAGTTCATAATAAACATGGGTATGTAGTTTGGCTTTGGCTGCTGTTATTTCCTGTGGGTATAGTACCAGGAACTGGACAGTTGGATCATATCTACCTCTAAGTTTTAAGGAACCTCTATTTGGTTTTCTCAGCGTCTCCATGAACTTACATCCTCCACAGTGTACCGGGTTTCAGCACTTATAATTTTTTATTTTGTTTTGTTTCTTGATTAAAAACAATCATAACTGGAGTGTGACGGAATCTCATTGTAATTTTACCTTACTTTTCCCTGGTAGTTAATGGTATTGATAAAGTTTTCATATTCTTTTGGTAAATGTATATTCAGATAACTTCCCTATTTTAGTTGACTGTTCTATTAGTCATTTTTGAAGTTTTATGTATATTTTGAATGCTATCTCTTTGTGACATGCATAGCAGACAAACATTTCCCCCTGTCTGGCACCTTGTCTTTGCACTGTGCTGCTTTCTTTGCTATACAGAAGCCTTTTAATTTGATGTAGCCTCATTTCTGTTTCTTGTACTTTTGGAATCTTGTCCAGAAAATTACTGGCTGTGCCAATGTCTTAAATGGTTTTGCTACATTTTCTTTTGTGTTTTCATAACTTCAGGCCTTTGACATATTTTGAGTTGCTTTTTTATAGCAGGTGAGAAATACAGTTCAAATTTTAGCCTTTTGTATGTGGGTATCTAGTTATGCAACTTTTGTTAAAGAGATTGTTCTGTCTTAATCATGTATTTTTTGCATTTGGTTAGGAAAACTTATCATTAAATCACCTTATTTATGAGTACTCTATTTGTCCCACTGATACACGTGAATTCTTTATGTTTTGGTTACTATGGTGCTGAGGTATATATATTGTAGTATTCTGATGCCTTCGGGTTGGTCCCTTTTCCTTAAGACTACCATGGGTGCCCAGGTTATTATATGGTTTTGTTTTATGAGGGAAGGTATTTTTTCTTCTATATGAATTTTAGGGTTTTTTTCTCCTAAAAAAATATTACTGGTAGTTCAATATGGATCACATTGAATCTATTGGTTTCTTTGGGTGATATAGGTATTAACCAATATTAATTCTTCCAATTTGTGAAAATGGAAGTCATTGACACTTATTTGTATCTTTGTCAATTTCTTTCTCATACTTTATATTTCTATTGTAGCAGCCTTTTACTTCCTAACGTAATTCCTAGGTATTTTATATTTGCTTTTTCATGACCATTGCCAATAGAGTACCTATCACAATTTTCTGTGTAAATTTATGTTTGATAAGCACAAAATATATTTGTTTTGTGTGTTGGTTTTGTATTCTTTTACCTCTAATTGCTGTGGCAGAAATCACCATTACTACAGTGAGTAGGGGCAGTGAGAACAGGCGCCATTATCTTCATCTTGATGGTAGAGGAAGTGTTTTCATTGTTTCCCTGTTTGGCAGGGTAGGTGTGCAGTAAGTTGTACTTAGCCTTTGTTACTACACTTAATTTGTTCAAGGCATTTCTCATGAAGAAGAACTTAACTTGAAGAGAAGTTGAACTTTGTCAAATTAGTTTTTGAAAATGTTGAGATAATCATATGATTTTAATTATCCATTTTTGTGTGGTATATTTCTTTTCTTGATTTTCATTAATTAAGCCATCATAGCATCCCTTGAGTGAGACCAACTTGATTATGGCACATAATAATAAATATGCACTTGAGTGTGTGTGGTAGGAGGCTGCTAGTGTGTTCCTGGCTGCCCTCTGCTTACTCATTTCCTGTCTTCCCAGACTCCCGAAATAACCACACAGAAACTGTATTAATTAAATCAACACTTGACCAGTTACTTAAGCATTTTGCTAGCGAGCTCTTAAATCTAGAATTAAGCCATCTCTTATTTTATATTTTATCATGAAGCTTGTGGCCTACTGGCAAGGTTTCATCCTGTGTGTCTCTGGTGGCAGCTCCATGCTCTCTGCCTCCTTTCTTCCAGCATTCAGTTTAGTCCCCCCCCACTAGTTCTGTACTACCCTATCACAGGTCTAAAACAGCTTCTTTACTAACCAGTGGTATTCACAGCATACAGAAGGAAATCCCACATCATTTGTGTGTGATTCTAAGAATTAAACTCAGGGAAGGGCTCTATAACAAAGCTATATTTGACATGCCACTTAACTTGATCTGGTACCACTTTTTGAATATAATATAGATTGCTTTGTCAAGATTTTTTTAAAATTGGAAATAAAATTATTTTTATACAATACATTCTGATCATGGTTTCCCCTTTCTCATATCATTCCAGATCCTTCCATCTTTCCGACTCCATACATTCTTCCTCTCTCTTAAGAAAACAAACAGGTGAATAAAAAAGACAGACAAGCCCAAAGCCACTCGGTCAGCTTTGCATAACTGCAAGTTTGTACTGTGTAAATCATAGCTCAGTAAAAATGTCAAACAAAACAAATAAAACTCAGGAGAGCCCTTTAAAAAAAAAAAAGACAGACAAGAATACAACAAGACAAACAGACAAACAAAAAGAAACAAAGAGCATAAGAAATGCATATACACAGATATACAGACACAGACAGACCACCCTCACAAAACCCATAACAACACAGAATTAGAAACAATAATATACAAGCAAAGACCAGTAAAGTTAAAACAAGTGACCAAACAAAGCAAGATGAAAAAAAAAATATTTCTGAAAATACTTTTTCGTTTGTGTCATGTCAACTATGTAGTCCTGGAAACGGTGCCTGCCCTAAAGTGTGGTTTGTATACACAGTCCTTGGAGAAACTAATTCTTCCTTTCCAAGTGGTTGGTAATTGGAGATAACTTCTCGGCTGGGAACAAGAGCTTGTGTCTACTTCCCCATCTCAGCGCTGGGACTCTGTTAGATTAGGGTCTTTGCAGGCCTTATACATACTGCCACAGTCTCTGTGTGTTCGTATGTGGGTCAGTCCTGTTGTCTGGAACACAACACTGTTCTTTCTTATGATTTATCCGCTCCAGTTCTTGCAATCTTTCTGTCTCTTCCTCCGCATACTTCACGGGGCCATGTCAGGGAATATGATGAAGACATACCATTCAGGACTGAACATCCCAAGGTCTTTCATGCTGATCATCAGTTGTAGATCTTTCTCTGGAACAGTTTCCATCTACTTCAGGAGAAAGCTCCTCTGATGAGAACTGAGTGAGACACTGCTTTATGGGTGTAGCAGAATGTTGTTAGGAGTTGTTTATTGCTATATTCCTTTAGCAGAACAATAGTATTAGGTTTTCCCCAAGGTTCATGACCTATCTAGCTTCAGGTTCTTGGCCATCCATGCAGTGTTAGGGATGGGTTCCATCTCATGGAGGGAACCTTAAATTTAATCAGGCATTGGTTGGTTACCCACACATTTTTGCCAGTATATAAAGCAGAGAGGTCACTTTGTAGATTTCTGCATTGGCACTTGGGTTGGTGTCTCTCTTTTCCCTTTGGCAGCATACAGAGTAACTTCCAGGACAATGAACAATTAATCAGCAGGGGTGTAGAGTCTACATAAGCACCAGTTTGACTTCTCTGTGTGCAATAAGTTATACAGGTGTCATCTTCATGAATAAAGCCTTACTATGACTGTGTGGAGAAAAATCAATATCCTTGGAAAAAGCTTGACATTTTTGTGAGTTTTCTATAGGTCTCCTTTAGTAAACAACTCAATTAGATGTAACCATATCTGGCACTGGAAGTTTCACTTGGTAGAGAGATGTCTAGCTGTGGGCTTTATGTCCCCCATTATTTGGTGACTCTACTTAAAATTTTTCATGTATGTATATATTTAAATAAGCTTCTACTCTAATAGGTTTACACATGGCCCCTCAAATGGCCTGTAGTGTTAATTGTACTTCCCTGCCTTCCATCTCATACCCACCCCTTTCCCCCCATCTATTTAATCTTCCTATTACATACAGTCTCTCCAATTTCCTTATCTCTAACTATCTATTTTATTTCCTATTCCCTGGAAGATCTTCCCCTGCCACCTAGTTTATTATTCTATATCTAACCCATAAGTAGTATGCCTGTTAAAGTCTCAAGAGCTAACATCCACATATAAGCAGATACATACCATATTTGTTCTTGTGTTTTAGAGAAGAGGGTCTGGACTACCCCCCTTAGGGTATCTTTTTCCCCCTAGCCTCATTCATTTACTTGAAAACTTCATGATTTCAGCTTTTAACAGATGAATACTATTGCATTGTGTAAATGTACTGCATTGTCTGACCCATTCATCTGTTGGTGGACATCTAGACTGTTTCCATTTCTGGCTATTATGAATAGAGTAGCGATGAACACAGTTGAGGAACTGTCTGTAGTAGAGGGTAGAGTCCATTGGATACATGATCAAGAGTGGAATAGCTAGATCTTGATGTGGATCTATTTCCAGCTTCCTAAGGAACTACCATGCTAATTTCCACAGTGCCTGTACAAGTCTGCAGTCCTGTCAGCAATGGATGAGTGTTCACCTTACATCCTTGACAACATGAGTTGTCATTTGTTTTTATTGATTTTGACCATTCAGAAAGGTATAAGATGAAGTAGTTTTGATTTGCATTTTCCTGATGTGAGATTTCCCTCTGTATGCTGTGATTATCACTAATAAATAAAGAACTGCTTCGAGGCTATAGCAGAGAAGGATGGAGCAAAGCAGAGCTAGGTGGGAGGACTGGACTGAATGCTGGGAGAAAGAAGGGTGGAGTCAGGAGAAGCCATGTAGCCCTGCTAGAGCCAGATAGAAATTTAGCTGGTAAGCCACAACCACGTGGTGATACACAGATTAGTAGAAATAGGTTAAATTGATATGTAATAGTTAGCCAACATGAAGCTAGAGCTAATGGGCCAAGCAGTGATTTAATTAATACAGTCTCTGTGTGATTATTTCTGGAGTTTGGGTAGCCCAGAAACAAACAAGTGGCCTCCTTACTACATTTTCCTGATATTTAAGGTGGCTGACCATTTCCTTAAATGTTTCTTATTCATTTATCTTTCATGTTTCGAGAACTTTCTATTTAGTTTTCTACCCTATTTTAGATTTTTATATGTTTTCTTGATGCCATTTTTTTTTGTAGCTATTAACTCTCGATAATATCAGACGGGTAATTGGTGAAGACCTTTTCCCATTCTGTACACTGCCACTTTGTTCAAAAGATGTTTCACTTTGCTGTGCAGAAGTTTAATTTCATGAGGTCCCATTTGCTAAGTGCCTACAGTAATGATGCTCTGTTCAGAAGGTCTTTTCCTGTGCCAATGAGTTCAAGACTATTCTCTGCTGAGAGAACCAGCTCCCATTGGTCAGAGAAACTAGAGAAAATGTGCAGTTGACAAACTACTACTACTACTACTACTACTACTACTACTACTACTACTACTACTACTACTACTACTACTCCTCACACACAGCGACATTACCTGAGGGTCAAGGTTTAATTTTTCATTTTATTTTTCCCTTTCTGTTTTCTTGTTTTGTTCTCTGTTCTGTTCTTCTACCCTGTTGTTTTCCTTCTTCTCCTTCTTCCCTGTTGTTCTTCTGCCTCTTTACTTTTCTCTTATCTCTTTTATTCCTCCTAAGACAAAAAAAATTCTATCAAAGAAAATGTTACCTCACAACCACAAGTTAATTATTTTCCCAAAACAAGGAAAAAAAATCACATTATGATCATGTTACTGTTTTACTTCAAAGTCCACAAATAGTTAAACATTTTGTTTGTATGAATTTCCCCACCATAAGACCTTACCCTAAGCAATGATTATTTTATTATTAATTAACAAAGTTTTAAGCAGACCATGTATGTTTCATCCAGTTCCTTTTGTACTGCCTGGCGGCTGTTGATGGTTTCAGTGTAGCAGATTCCTATCCTATTTCTAGAAAATCTTTAAACAAGTGGTCAGCTAACCACCTACTTTTCTTTACACATAATAGGGTCATTTAACTTCTGTTAGCTACTTTATTTATTCAAGGTGCATACCGAAACCTGTGATTAATTCTGTTAAGCTTCAAGGAACTCAGGCCCAACCTTGGGTGGAGGGAAATAATCGCTTTCTTTAATCACCATTCTGTTTCCACAGGCAGCAGTCATGGGTCAATAATGCTCAAAACTTCTTTGTTCCTTGTTCTTATTTTTCATCCGCTGCAAATCTCATATATAACAAAGGGAAAAGTGACTTCTAGTGTGTTTTTGCCTTTTTTGTATCTCTTATTTGGGCAATTGACAGAATAACTTAGTCTATTTCCCTAATTGTCTTCATTAAGTGTCTTAACCATCTGTATCTTTTAGGCTGCTTCAGAAAATTCAATCAAATATTGATCCAACTACACATCATTGCTCTTGTAAAAAGTAATCTTCACTATGGTCCACAAATTGCCCAGTGAGGAGTGGAATTTTCCCACGAAGCAAACACACCATACTAGATACAGTGGGATCCTTTCACTTAGTAACCACTCCAGACCAAATACATCAGGAACACGGCAGTAGCAGGAGGAGGAAGCACAGTAGAAACAAGAGGCATTCTGGAGACAAGTCCCCCTGAGGCTGTGCCCTTCTTGGGTGCCATTGTAGCTTTGCTATCTGATGGGCTATATTCTGGGAGCCTCATTGCTGACTGCAGCTCCTCTGAAAATTCAGGGCCACTGAAAATTCTCCACTCTCTCTTCTATCAGATACAGTGTTATGGTCCTTGGTCCATTTGGAGTCTGATCTTTTACAGGGTGCTAAAAATCTATTTGGATGTTTCTATATGTAATCATCCAGTTTGACCAATACCATTTCTCAAAGATGCTGTCTTTTTTTTTTTTCAGTGTGTATTCCTGGCTTCTTTGTCAAAAATCAGTTCTCTAGACATGTGTGGACTTATGTCTGGGTCTTTAATTCGATTCCACTGATCAATGTGTCTGTTTCTATTACCACATCTCTGTAAAACAACTTGAGATTGGAGATGGTGATGTCCCCATAGTTTTTATTATTCAGGATTTTTTTTAGCTATCATGGTGTGTGTGTGTATCTGTGTGTGTTTACAAAAAGCTAAAAACTGTCCTTTCAAGATCTATGAAGAATTGTCTGGGGATTTTGATGGGAATTGCACCGAATCTGTAGGTTGCTTTTGGTAGAATGACCATTTTTGCTACTGATCCATGAACATTGGAGAGTTTTCCATCTTCTGAACAATTCTTTAATTTGTTCCTTCAATGTCTTAACATTGTTGATTATACAAGTCTTTAGCTTGTGTGGTTAGAGTTAACCAAGATTTTATGCTTTTTTTCTTTTTTGAGGCTATAGTGAAGGGTATTGATTCCTTCTTAGTTATTTGTCATTTGTGTTTAGGAAGGCTACTGGGTTTTATGGATTGATTTTGCTTCCTGTTACTTTGATGAAGGTGTTTATCAGCTATAGGAGTCTTCCTGGTGGAATTTTTAGGCTCAATTATGTACACAATCATGCTATCCATGAATAAAGATACTCTGACTTCTTTTCTTCCTATTTGCATCTCCTTGTTCTCCTTCAGTTGTCTTACTACTCTAATAAGGGTTAAATACTATATTGAATAGGCATGGAGAAAGTCAAGAATCTTGTCTTGTTGATTTTATAGAAATGCTTTGAGTTTCTGTCTGTTTAGCTTGGTGTTAACTATGGATTTGCTGCTTATCATCTTTACTATGGTGAGGTATATTCCTTCTACTTCTAGGCCCTCCACTACTTTTATCATGAAGAAGTGTTGGATTTTTGTCAGAGGCCTTTTCTACATCTAATGAGCTGATCATGTGCTTTTTGTTCTTCAGTCAGTTTATGAGGTAGATTACATTCATTGATTTATGTATGTTGAATCATCTCTGCATCTCTGGGATGAAGCCTGCCTTTTCATAATCTTTTTAATGTGTTCCTGATTTAGGGTTTTCTTTTTTTTCTTTTTCTTTTTTTTGGTTTGGTTTTGGTTTATCGAGACAGGGTTTCTCTGTGTAACAGTTCTAGCTATCTAGTTCTTGTAGACTTGGCTCAAAATTATAGAGATCCACCTGTCTCTGCCTCCCAAGTGCTCAAATTAAATGCATGTGCCACCACAACCCAGTTTGGATTCAGTTTTGTAGGTGTTTTATTAAGAATTTTTGCATATATGTTCATAAAGGAAATTCGTTTATAATTCTTTCTTTGTTGGGTCTTTGTGTGAATTGTTCAGTGTTCCTTCTGTTCCTACTTTGTGGAATAATTCGAGTAGTATTGGTATTAACTTTTCTTTGAAAATATTGTAGAATTTTGTACTAAAACCATTTGCTTTTTTTGTGCTGACCTTTCATTACTGCTTCTATTGCACTGGAAATTATGGGTTATGGGTTAGTTTAAGTTGCTTATCTGATTTTGATTTCACTTTGGTAGTAGGTAGCACATATCAAAGAGTTTCTTTTAGGTTTTCCTGTTTGATAACATACGGATCCTTAAAGTATGTGTTTATGATTTCTGGGTTTCTTTAGTGTCTGTTGTGATGTCCCCATTCTTGACTCTAGTCTTATTAACTTGGATTTTCTCTCCCTGTCTTTTCATTGGTTTGGCTAAGCGTTTATCAATCTTATCGATTTTCTCAAAGAAGCAAGGAGGCAGAGGCAGGTGGATCTCTGTGAGTTCGAGACCAGCCTGGTCTACAGAGCTAGTTCCAGGACAGGCTCCAAAGCCACAGAGAAACCCTGTCTCGAAAAACCAAAAAAAAAAAAATTGATTTTTTGTATTCTTGTTTGTTTATTTTTATTTTATTGATTTAAGCCCTTAGTTTGATTATTTCTTGCCATCTACTCCTTTCGGGTGTTGTTCTTTTTCTTCTAGATCTTTCAGGTGTGCCATTAAGTTGTTAATTACGATATTTCTCCATTTTTTAATGTAAGAACTTTAGTGGTAGGTACAAAGTTTCCTCAGAAAAGCCTTCATTGGGTCCCACAGGCTTCTGTATGTGGTGCTTTCATTTTCATCCAGCTCTATAACATTTTAAATTTCCTTCTAATTTCTCTGATGACTTATTTTTCATTAACTAGTAAGTCATTCAGTTTCCATGAGTTTGTAAACACTCTTTTGTTTCTGTTGTTGATAGTCAGTTTTAATCCATGGTGGTCAGATAGGATGCAAAATTTTATTTAGATTTTCTTTTATCTGTTGAGACTTGCTTTGTGTACAAGTATATGGTCAATTTTAGAGAAAGTTCCATGAGCTGCTGAGAAGAACTTATGTTCTTTTGTGTTTGGGTGAAACACTCTATAAATATCTGTTAAGTCCATTTGGTTTATGACGTCAGTTAGCACCAGCATTTGTTTAGTTTTTATTTCAGTGACCTGCCTTTCGGTGAGAATAAGGTGTTGAAGTCATTCACTACTAGTGTGTGAGGGTCAATATGTGATTTAACCTTTAACAGTGTTCCTTTTATGAACTTGGGTGTCCTTGTGATTGGTGCATAAATATTAAGAATTGCAATGTCTTCTTGGTGGAATTTTCCTTTAATAAATATGTAGTGTCCTTCCCTTTCTCTTCTGACTAGTTTTGGTTTGAAATCTATTTTGCCAGATGTTAAAATCACAATATTTGCTTGCTTCTTTGTTCTATTTTCTTGGAATAAATATCTTCTCTCATCCTTTTACCCTGAGGTGATGTCTATCCTTGATGCTAAGTCTGTTTCTTGGATGGAGCAGAAAATGGATCCTATTTTCTAATCCAATCTGTTATTCTGTTTATTTTTTACTGTGGAGGCATTAATATTGGGAGGGATCTATGAGCAGTGCTTATTGATTCCTATTATTTTATTGTTGTTGTGTTTCTCTACCTTGATTAGTGATTCTTTATGCTTTCCTGGGTATGGTTAACCTCTTCATATTGAAGTTTTCCTCCTAGTACTTTCTTAGAGCTGGGTTGGTAGATACTGCCTGTTGACTGGATTTGGTTTTAACATGGAGTCTTTCTCCATTTAGTGTGATTGATATTTTTGCTGGGAATAGTACTCTGGGTTAATATGAGTGATCTCTTAGAGTTTGTAGAGCAGCCTTCTAGGCCTGTCTGGCTTTCAGATTCTCCATCAAGAAGTGAGGTTTTATAATAATGGATCTGCCTTTATATGTTACTTAGTCTTTTTCCCTTAATGCTTTTAATATTTTTTCTTTTTCCTGTACATTTAGCGTTTTGATAATTCTGTGACACAGGAATATTTTTTCTGGTCTCATTTATTCAGTGTCTTATACACTTCTTGTTCCTTTATTGATAACTCCATCTCCTTTTTTTTTGGTTAGGGAAATTTTTTTCTATGATATGGTTAAAAATACTTTCTGTCTATTTGACCTTTTTTTTTCTTTCTTTCAATCCTGTTATTAGTAATTTGGTCCTTTCAGAGAGCCCCAGGTTTCCAGGTGCTTTGTGTTTGGCATTTGTTAAGATTTAACATTTTTATTGACTGAGAAATTGATTTCTTTGACCTTGCCTTCAATACCTGGCATTCTCTTTCTCATCTCATGGCCTGTTGGTGATGCTTATCTTTGTCATGAACAGGAGACTTGGACTAAAAAAGAACTCAGAACCAAGATTTGTATTCAGTCGAAAAACCAAATACTTTTAGAATTTAACCATGGCTAATGACGTAAAAACCCATGGTCATTAACTTTATAATAATATTTGATCTTGATAAAACAGACGCTCTAGTAAAAGTAGACTAACTACCTAATGTTCCATTAAAGAGACATGAACAGAGCTGGCCTGCTGGCTCAGGCCTGTAATCCTAGCTCTGCGGGAAGACTGTAAATTCAAGACCAATTTCAGAAACTCAGCAAGATTCTCTTATAAGGTGAGCATCCAAACTGCCTAGGCTCCCACAAAGCCAGTACGTGCAGTAGGATCAAAAACCCATTGCCGTTGTTCTTGAGTTCTCAGTAGTCCTCATTGTCCGCTATGTTCAGCAAGTCAGGTTTTATCCCAGGCTTTTTCAGACCCAGGCCAGCTAGACCTGGATGGGGGTGGGTGGTCCTTGGACTTCCCACAGGGCAGGGAACCCTGATCGCTCTTTAGCTGATGAGGGAGAGGACTTGATTGGGGGAGGGGGAAGGGAAATGGGAGGCAGTGGTGGGGAGGAGTCAGAAATCTTTAATAAATAAATAAATTAAAAAAAGATTCTCTTATAATAAAATAAAATAAAACAAAATGGTGAGTGTGATGCTAGGGTTCAATCCCCAATCTGTAAACAAATAAACAACAGCAAGCCACAGTAGAGTTCTCATAAATTACCGACATCTACTCAGGCATTACTGGTGTTGTCATTGTTTATTTTGTACACTCATCCACGTTGGACTCTTGGAATTTTTATACTTCAAATTATGCAAATATGCGGAAATCTGAGCCAGAGTATTTTACTAATTATAGCCATCAAAAGAGCATTCCAATGACATCTACGTAAAGAAAAATATCTTTTCGAAGAGTTGGCCTCCTAACAAACATTCTTGGGTGTTCTTTACTTGGTACCTGGAGCCTGTAGAATATTCAGCACATTTCCAAACAAACTCCCCCACTACCAGACATGACCAGACTAAGGTGGCCTCTGGAATCTCTTCAATGACGTTAGTCCCCTGTAATGATTGCTTTAAGAAATGTCAGTGCCTCCAGGGGAATTCACTGTTCCAGCTGAAACACTGTGCCAGGCACACAAGCTGCTGAGCTTCATTAAGGCAGTGTTTCTTTAGAAAGTCTGCAGTTACAAATCTTTCACCTATTCCTTGGAACCTGAATTGACCCCCTGAAACTGGTGTGGCTAAGTGAACATCATTTCTCTCATTTTCATGTGTGGGAGGTCTGGCTTCAAACTTTCTTAGCTGGAGGCTGTATAACCGAAGGTGGAGATTGCAAATTTTGGCAACAGAAAAATATTTCTGCATTCTCAACCAAAATGAATTCAAAATCAATTGCACAATAAGACCAGGGTGCTTCTGGAAGAGTCCACTCAGGTTGCACTCTAGTAGCTCACTTGCAGTCTTGCTTCTGAACACACAACATCCACACTACACTGTGTGTGTGTCCTGCCAGTCACGTGTGAGTGCTAATTCCAGACTATTGTATTTTAGGAGTTTTACAATGTTTTTACTGTGCATATAAAGTCTTTTGCTTTTATAGAAATATCATAACTTAATTATTGAAAGCAAAGACTTAGTATTTTCATTTAGTCACCCCTCAGCCTGCAGACAACAGATTAATATCTATCTATCCATCATATATATATATAATAGTATTATATTAAAATGTTTGACTCTCAAAATTGTTGTTTCAGTTACTGACTAAAACCATAAAAAGTAATAAATAAACTTTGTTTTGGGATTAGAATAGAACAACTTTGGAAGTGCCCCTAAACATCTGTTTGTATTTTTTACTATGCATTTATGTAAAACAGTGTTCTCAACATGATGATAAAAATATTCATAAACTCTGAAAAATGTTGAAGAAGCTCCATGCTTTGCAACATCAAATGTTCAACCAAGATTTGGTTATCTGTGTGGAAAGAAACAAACACATTCATCTTGATAGTACACAAATTTGTTTTTGCTTTTAATACATGATAAAAATTGTATGTACATAAGGTATTGTTTGAAAATAAATTTCTTCATGAGTTTTTACCAGAATGTTTAGTTTGTATGCCTATTTTATATGACTGTGTATCTGGAGTTGCATGAAAATTTCTCAGGCAAAAGAAGATGTCAAGTGGAGGAGGTTTAGGAAGATTTACAGCGGCTCCAGAGTGGCTACATTTGAAGATGAGCCTTCTGAGGAAATACATAAGTTACATAAGGTCATTATGAAAGGATCTTGTTCAGTAGTGATGTCCTCATAGAAGACCCTGCCTCTGGGGAAATCCATGTGAGCACATGACAAGAAGATTGCTATGGGAAAGTCAGGAGGACAGCTTGAGCCAGACACTGAATCAGTAGAACCGGATCTTGGAATTCTAGTTGGAAGATCTATGAGAAGACATGTATGACCATACCACCCAGGATGTCCTGGACCTCAGTGAACTGAGAAGATAAATTCTGTTTTGTTTTGCTTTGTTTTTAACACACCCATTCTTTGGCACTTTGCCATGATAGCCCTAGCCAATTGATACACACAAGAGGGCAGCAACTCCCCTTTTCTTTTCCAGTCCTTAGAGTGTAAGAAGCAAACTTCAGCCACAAGACCCTTTCTCTGGCCCTGTCACTGCTTCCAGATGTAAAGTACTGAGGAAGTTTGTTCTCTAGGGTAAGTACCCGTGAGCTCAGATGGCTTGGTCATGTGGAACAAAATTCCCCTAACACGCACAGATCTTCTTCCTGGCATAGGGCATCATTGTAACAGCCCAGGCCTTTTGTCTAAGAGAAGCAGGGTTCTACTACACCAGATCTTATTCCCTATTATAATAATTATTGAATAAAAGCTTATCATCTCCACTTTTTTTTAAAACAGTATCAATTTTACAGAATGATCTGTTTTGCATTCTTAATGGTAGAGCTGGCTGAACTCAATCTTTTGCTTTCTCTTTCTCTCTGTTTCTCTCTTTGTCTCTGTGTGTGTGTGTGTGTGTGTGTGAGAGAGAGA
>NC_022010.1:56111155-56112926 GCF_000317375.1 Microtus ochrogaster
AAGGACAGATAGACAGCACATACATGTATTTACTTTAATACCGAGATTGGAACTTGGCAGGTGGAAGATCAGGTCAGAAGAATGATCAGAGCTGTGGACACAAACTCTGAGGGTGCTTGCAGTCAGTTGATCATTTGAACTGATTAGTGACATCATTCTAGGTTGTCACTGAAGGTTTTTTTTTTTTATTTTATTGAGCTCTACATTTTTCTCTGCTCCCCTCCCTGCCTTTCCTCTCCCCTACTGAAGGTATTAAGTGGGATTAACATATAGATTATTCTTTGTGGGTAGGCTTCATTTAATTCTCTGGAAGCTGGAATGAGGTAGGGACTCCTTGTCTTTTTGCATTCACTATCATTACTTTGAAAAGCATTGATGTTGCACTAACCAACAGTTTCCATCTTCTATTGTTGTACAATATTCTGTTGTAGGTCAATTTATTAACCTGTTCATCTGTTGCTAGAAATTTAGTTTGTCTTTAGCTTGGGACTATTGTAAATATAACTGCTATAAATCTTTGTATACAAGTAAAAATAAAACAAAACAAGATGGGCTTTCTCCAAGAAAGAGAATTCTGCTAACAAATAGGCTTTATCCTACTAAAACCTTAGCATTCTCTGACTTTGCAGCCTGTCAACTTACCTTGTAGAATCTGCAATCCTCCCTGGTCACATGATCTCATACCTATATCTTAATATCGACCTCCCTCTCTCTTTTCTCCCCCTCTTCCTCTCTAGCTCCCATTTCCACTTCCAAACCCACTTAAGTTATTTCTGTATCTCATTCTTTGTGTTTTCCTAGAAATCCCCCAATACAGGAAAATTCTATAAAACTGGCAAAGTTGCTTCTTCCCACTAGTAAAGTTTTCTTTCTCTGCCAAGAGAAAGGATAGCTTGTTGGTATAAAGAAAACACTGAGGCTTAGGAGTATAGACCAGTTGGCTGGTTGAGTGGTTGTGCACCATGCACAAAACCCTAGTCTGATCCTCAGCATTGCATAATCCAGGTGTAGTGACTCATGGCTATGAGCTACCAAATGTAAAAGGATTAGAAATTCAAAGTCCTTGTTGGAACATATGGGACACATAAAACAACTCTTTAAATTTTTTTTTAAGAAAAAAGAAACCCTTGGTAGTGTCACTTAATTTTCTAAAACAAGAAGAGAAGCATTCCTGATTTTTTCAGGTGCTGACCAAATGAAATGAAGAATCAATCTAAAAACTTTCTACCATAATTACAAGAATAAATTTACATACACTTCTCAATCCTTTAGTTCAAGGATAAATTAAATATTATTTGGATTTTTCGAGAAATTCATTTTTCCCCCCAGGGCTGGAGATTCTTACAGATGTTTGGTTTCTAATTTTACCATTTTCCACTTGTATTTTGGCTTTTGGCCATAATTACACTTAAACCTTGCTTATATTCCCAAGGGAGTAAGTTGGTGAGACAAACAAGCTGGGACTTGACAGAACTTGTTGACATTATGATGAATACTTCCTGGGGAAGAGACAAGCACTAAAAATATCCCATGATGCTTTTCCTACAGTAAAGATGACTTCCATGCACAGCTCTGTGGATCCTGTTACCATTTTGTTGGCCTTTCCTGTCACCTTAGTATCCTGTCCCTTTAAGACACAAGTTCTGCCCACCCCCAATCTCCCACCCCCCACTTCCCACAGAGGCATGCTGATCTCCTGCCTTCTCTCTCTCTCATCCTCTCTCTGTCTGTCCTTCTTCTGAAGAGGTAACCATTGCCTCTCCTTTCCCCT
>NC_022010.1:56113277-56117093 GCF_000317375.1 Microtus ochrogaster
GCCATGCCTTGCCATTTCTTCAGTGATCCACTTATTTATTTCTTCCTTTGTGCACTGAAGCATACTAGCGTCTGACCAGAAATAAAGCAGCAAGACATACCCTCAGTATGTCAATGAGGACAGAGAGCAAGAAAGTAGGAGAGGCGCCCGGTGAGCTCGTCCAAGAACATCGTGGGCACTGTGATGAAAGTCCACGTCTCAGATGGCGAATGTGTACACCGCAGATCAGTTTCTCATCTTCACACAGAGAGAAGTGTTAAATTTAGATGGCATATCCAAGAATACATTTGATTAGAAATGGCAGTTCAAAAGGAATGGCTAGCCAGGTATAGAGGTACAGAACTATAATCCCAGCACTAAGGACGCTGGGGCAGGAGGATAGTAAGTTCAAGGCCATTCTGAGCTAAATAGGGAGTCCCTGTTTCCAAAGAGCCAAAATGTAAAAATTTTGGGAAAAAGGGAATGGCTAGAAAATGTTCAAAATATTTAAATTCATTACTGGTTTTTCTGTCTCATAATTTTAAAAATTCCTTTCTGACTTGTGAGCTCCCTACGTGTCCACTTGAGGAGACCTAGAGCCCAGGCAGCCTGTCGCTCTCCTGACATTGCCCATCTGTTACTTCATCAAAATATTTCTAAACCATCTTCAGCCTCCGCGTCAACACAATGTTAGTTAGAGCTCTTAAACGGATTATGCGTGCGAGTTACGAGTAAAGCATCGCATACAAATGACATAATTCTGGTGCTAAATTGTTTTTGCCAGCAGCTACCTACACCCCAAAGCTGTCATGACTGCTGTTGATGGATCCCAGTTTCCTGCCCACCTTTTTCCCAGGACAATCATTCTTCAAAGGATGACAGGCGCCTCTCATGCAGATTAGCGACTCCTTTACCACAGCCTACAGAAAACAGGTAGGGAATGATCAACACCTCACCTCAAGGAGGAACAAGCGTCTATGGTGCAATGTGTGTGCCACTGCACCCCTGTGCTTGCTGATCAGGCTCAAATTACTCTGTGCCCGAGATCACGTCCTATTTATTCTTTCCTCTCCTTCCTGTGTTTCTTCATGTGTCAAAAATGCTTGCTTGGAAGAGCATCCCTCCCGATGAGGCCTGTGTAGATGACTCCCTTTCTTAGGGCCCTACTGTATATCCACTATGTTTATTGCTTATATCCAAAGAAATAAAGAAATACATAGAACAAATTTCCCATCACATATGCGAGATAAGGGCAGTGTACTGACAGGACTGAAACCAAAGCTGGGAGTTCCCGAAAGCAAGGGCACAAGCTGCGTGTTGGCAATGCAAATGAAAAGATTATTCTATAGTCTTTCACCTTAACACGAGATTATAAGCAGAGTGATAACATACACAAAGCAGGCCAAGTATACTCATCTTTTGCCAGTTTCACTTGGCCTGGGGACAACTGCCACCTCCACTGGGCTGGAACAGTGGCCCAGTCCAGGCTCCAGACTTACTCCCTTCCTTACTTGTGCTGCTAGCTAGTCTCAGTCTTCTGTGGCCTGCGCCCCTTAGAGCCCCTGAGATGGCGCCTGGCAATGTCCCGAGTTGGAGCCAGGTTGTGATGAAGCGGGGTACCCTGAGCTAGTGTGGCAGCTGGATACCCTGGCTGCTTCCACTTACCTCCACCCTAGCCTTTGGTACAGACTCCCTTTCCAGTTTGCAGCTTCTGCTTCTATCACCTTAGTTCAGCTTCTCCTAGCCCCAGAATCTGTTAAGCCTGAGTTCAAGTTTCAATTTAGTTTCAGTTTTGGTTTTAATCTTGTTAGAACAGGAAGAGGAGTCCCAGCCAATCAGATTCAGGATGACCTAACCCTCTTCTGGCTGACTATAAAAGGAGGCTGGGAGGTCCACTCAAGAGTCTTAGCATTGTGATGTCTGGTTGACTGACTCCAGAAAGCAGGAATGGGAATAAACAACATTCTTGCAGATTACATATGTGGGTGGTTGGTCTTTGTTTTGTGGGGTGATCTGCAGACTCTTAACAGACGGTTCTAGATAGGATCTTTGCAACTGTTTCAGCCCTCTTTAAGTAAACATTAAACAACTCAAAGTTCTGAGGAGACATCAAGCAATAGCTACTATAATAAATGAACTAAAGTAAAATTTTTGGCTTGTTCCAGTTTTATAAACAACCTTCCTGGCTCCAGTACATTTTCAAACTGTTTTAGGATGCTAACAGCGGACTGTGGAGGACTAGGTCTTGGTTCCTTTGCTGCAGCCGTTCTTGACAGGGCAAAGATGATACAAAAAGAGGAAGTGGTTTGGGTGTACCAATTAAATTTCCTTTTAAAAATAGTAGTTGGCATCTAGAGTATACAAAGAACTTAAAAACTCCAAGAAAATAAATGGTTCGATTAAAAATGGAGTGCATAGCTAAACATAGTGTTCTCAAAAGATGGCCAAAGAAGACTTTGAAAATGTTCAACATCCTTAGACATCAGGGAAATGCAAACTAAAACTGCTTTGAGATTTAATCTTATCCCTGTGAAAATGGCCAAGATAATAAAACACATGACAGCAGATGCTGGCAAAGATACTGGGAAAGGGGAACACTTACTCGTTCCTGCTGGCAATGAAAACTGGTACAGCCTCTGTGGAATTCAGCTCGATTCTCATCAGAGGAGCCTCCTTAATTAAAACTGAGATCCACGACTTGACAGTGTGCAGAGACTGATCAACTTTGGAATCTTCAGCTCCAAATGGAATATCGTGATCACATCCTCTACTCCAGACTCAGGGATCTGTGTAGAAGTGGGAAGACTGTAAGAGCCAGAAGTAGTAGATGACGCCACGGAAACAATGTTTGGCCAGATGAAGCAAGGCTAACACATATGTGAACTCAAGAGTCTCTGAGACCATGACTTGTACACATTTAAGACAGACAAAAATCCCAGCATGGAGAAGGGGAAGTAAGTACAAAGTCCCACTCCTAACCAAGAAATCGTTTGCAAATGGTAGCTTCTTAAAGAGGGAGAAACCGGTTTTCTTTAGCGGACTCGCACTGGGTCTAGCCAGTGTAGACCATATGCAAAGGAGCAGCTAGTTGATCAACTCCCAATGGACTCCTTCAGTTTGTTCTGGATGATGTGCTCCCATTAGTTTGTTTTGTTTTTGTTTTTAAGAGAGAGAAGGACCATTAAATTGATAAATAAGGAGGAAAAACAGCATGATCAAAACATGCTGCATGAAAAAAGTTTCTAAAATATAATTTTATTGTCATTTTTATTAAAAATATTAATGCATTCTAAATCAAAATGTAAATATGTATATTCCCCTCTTCCCTTTACCCCTTCAATCCCTCCTAAGTCCCCTCCTCCAATTTATTCCATGTATCAGCCTCTCAAATTGATAGTTCCTTCTTCCCTAATTATTATTGCCAAATAAATATGCACAAACATATAAATAAAACCTACTGTGTCCATTTTGGTTGTGTGTATGTATGGATTCAGAGTTGTCTGTTTTGGATTAGACAGTTAGGAGACTCATCCCGGGGAAAGGCTAACCCTTTGTCTCTCAACAGTTAATCAGTTACATGTAGTTGCTTCTCCAGTGGTATGACACCATGAAATTACCCTGCTTCTGTATTATTGTGTCTACTGATATTGCCATTATTCAGATCTCGTTTATAAAACCATTTCTGTAAAGAATATTTCACAGAAGACTTTCTGGTATTCTGGCTCTTATTCCCTGAGTCATAGATGTAGGAGTTGTGATGTAGATATAACCATTGGTGCTCGGGCTGTTATCGTGATACTGTATCCTTCAGTTGTGAATGTTAACTGTAAAAGGAGG
>NC_022010.1:56117454-56121407 GCF_000317375.1 Microtus ochrogaster
AGGGGGACATAGCTGTGGTTGTGCCTCACCATCAGCATAGAGATCAAAGTTACACTTTTTCCAACAAGTAGATGATGGGCAGGAAAGGGCAGGTTAGACCTAGGCAAATCAGTTAGTAGCCACTTTTGAAAAAAGAGGCGTAGCAGTAGGTACCGAGGAAGAAATAATCTATGAGAGATGTCATCAGTCACATGACATGGTGACTAGTCATGCGTCATCAGAGGATGCTGACTCTTATGAATCTGACAAAAAAAGATAGAGATGAATTAATTTTGTTAGTATGTATTTATTTTACAAAGCCATTTGTTTTGCTTGACACTTTTATATGAATACTCTGGTCATGTTTACTGTCCATTCTGCATGCTATCCTTGCTCCTCTCCTTGCTAGGCCCCGGGCTATTGGCCAACAGACCTCTTAAAACACAAAAACACCTATTTTTAAAAGTCCATTTCAGTTATATTTCTTCTTCCTCATGGGAAATTCTCACCTTCTCATGGTCCCCTACCCTGCTTCAAAATTCCACACACGTATATGTATATAAATTAAATCTAGGTTTCCTCTGAGAGAGAAAATTAGAGTTATTTGTCTAAGTCTGGTTTATTTGACTCAGCATAATGATTTCAAGTTCCTTCCATTTCTCTTGTAATTATAATTTATCTTTAAGGGTGAATAAAGATGAATAAAGATCTACTGATTATATGCAGCACATTTTCTTTCATTGTAGGTTTGAAATTTAATATGTCTTTACTGTATTTATACAATTCTCCCTTCTCTATTTTACCTCTCACTTCTCCTGTGTTCCCAAACTCCTCAAATTGATAATTTCTTCCTTATTATTGCTACACACATATATACGAATAAATATATAAATATAGCCTGATGAGTTCATTTAAATGTTGCTCATATGTATATATTTTTCGGGCTGACAACCTAGTATTGGATAACCAATTAGGGATCTCATCCAGGGAAAGACTGATTCTCTGTCTCTCCACGTTCATTAATTGCTTGTGGCTCTTCATCTAGGGGTGAGTTAATGTGAGGTTTACCTTATGCACCATCTTTTCTTCTTCGGTTAATGAATTGTTAGACTTCTAGTTCAGTACTAGTTCTGTGAAGTATAGCAAAACAGTAAGCATGGATGTGCAAGTGTCTTTGTGGTAAGGTTTATTAGAGTCCTTAGCATATATACCCAGGAGTGGTAATTGTATTGCATGGTAATTCAAGTTTTAATATTTAGAAAATTCTAACTGATTTCTGTAGTGGCTGCACAATTTTCCACACATACCCCCTTACTCTACATCCTTGCTTTGCCTTTGTTTGCCTGATGGTAGCATTCTAACTAGGGCAAGATGGAATCTCAAAGTAGCTTTAATTTGCTGTTTCCTGGTGGATAAGGATGGTAATGTTTTCAGATATTTATTGGCCATTTGTATTTCTCCTTCTGAAAACTATCAATTTACTTCACTAATTCATTTATTGGTTAGAAGGTAATTTTTTTTGGTGTTAGTATTTGCAGTTCTTTATACATTCTAGACATTAGCTCTATCTGCTATACAGTTGACAGAGATTTTTATGCCCATTCTGAGGGATGCCTTGTCATTTTGTTGATCATTTTCTTTGGTGTGCAGAGCTTTTTAATTTCATTCAATCCCATGTATCTCTCTGGAGGCTACTGTTGACTATACCTCCTGACCACTACAGCACAGCAGAGTGATGTACCTTTATGAGGGACTGTCCTCTAAGCCAAGCAACTATCACTTGGGGAGTACTGCTTTCAAAGAAGATCAACTTAGCTGGGCTTGTTGGTGGTTTACGTTTTTCATGGAGATGTTAGAGGTGAGTGTCTCCTCTTTTTACTGCCTAATATACACAGCTCTGACTTAATTGCATGTGTCCTCCGGAAGGGGCTAGAGAATATAGGTACAGACGGACTAGGTAGAATGACTCCATTTCAGCTACAGTGAAGCCCTCCTCCCTGCTGCATAAAGTGTCTTTCTGTATTTGGGGCAGTATGGCATCACCCATGTTCTATAAGAAAGCGTGTGATGGTTATTGGTTGACCACATTAACTATATCTGGACTTAACTAAAACCCCCCAAGGGCTGGTCACATCTGCATCTCCTCAGGCTGTTTCTTGTCTCTGTGTTGTCTTTATTTTTTCACAGTTTATGTTGATATTTTTGGATGTTCTGAAGTTTTTTTTTCCCCTTCATGGGAGTAGTCTCTTCTTTTTTTAATCCCAGCTCTTGTTTTTCACTTAGTCACACAGAGTCAGTTTCTGAGGTACATGTTACCAGAATGTAGTTGTTCACTGTTTTTCACCTTCGGTCTTATTTTGACAATTGCAGAAGCACAGTATTTCTATAGTGTTGAGGGATGTACTGGGGAAATTGTATCTCTTTTTATAGGTTCTTGGTCTCATGGACAAAAGAATTTAGAAAACAGACTCAGAAGGAAGCTCAATGACCACTTTATTAGAGTTTAAGAGAAAAAATAACAATGTAGCAAACTTAAAAATCTCCACCAGGACAGAGGTGACTAAGGGGAAGAGAGAAGCATGTCTTCTGAGTAAGGGTCCAGGAAGACAGGGAGGTTCAGCAAAGGGGGTCAACAAGCAGATACAGAAAGGGAACCTGAGTTTCAGAGACATCGTGAGAATCTAAAGAAAAGATGGAAAGAGAAAAAGGGAAAGTTACACTCTTTTGGAGTCAGAACTCAGAAAGTAGGCAGGCTGAGCAAGCTCTATGAAGAGCTACATCAGGAAGAATATCTAAGAAGAAATGCATCACTGAATTAAGGCGTATTTATTCCTCCCATCTTCTTACCCATGGTGTTGATGAATCAGCCTTCCTGAGGCACTGTCTCCTGGCCAGGTGCTTGACTGATCCAGTTGGATTAACTTTTAAGGGAGAGACAATAGTATGTAAAGTTCCAATCTTTGGAACCAATTAAAATGTCTCCACCCAGAGCCAGATGTAGAACTCAGATTCTATTCTTTTCTCCAGGAGGAAATAGCTTTTTCTTAAAGCCCCAAGAAACTTCAAAACCCATCTACTTTTCATATAGAATTTTAAATCTTGTGGGGATGGAGGTGCTTCCCTATCTATGGTTACCAGGAAAATGGAAAGTGAGATTCAAGGAAGGAGGAGTCCTTACCCCAACAGCTCTCTAGCAGTGACAGTTGTTACAATCTGGAGTCCTATAGCAGTGATAGTATGGGAATCTTGTTGTAGGTCTTAGAATTATTAAGACTTGTTACTTTACTTCCAGAGTCCCCGACTTACTGTATCCCAGAAATGCCCCAGAACAGTTAACTCAAATGAGATAATTATTGCAACATTCTTGCATCTATCAATGATGATTAAAAAATAATTTCTAACAAGTAGGTATCTAAAGACGAGGATCACTTACTCATGACTCACTGATTCTTTTGTCTCTGAAACTGGAAATGGATTTTTTACTCAGCTCCATTCAACAAGAAATGGCATGCAAAAAAATAACTCTAGTTTTTGAGGTTTTCTTACAGAAAGAGAAGTGCTAAAACCACGTGGGACAGATGTGAATGTTGAATCGGCCTGGGGTAGTTCTTGTTCGAAGTAAAAATGAACAGCAAGTTCGGGGAAGAAGTAAGATGAAATTCCCCTCTAAACTGAATTCTTTAGGAGAGGGACTTTTATGATTTTTTTTGGCAGCGGGTCCTGAGCAGCTGGAGGCGGGTCCAGGTACCCGGTCCAGAGCAGTGGGGGCCGAGCCACCAGCTCTGGGCAGGGCCCAGCCACGCAGCGCTGGGCTGGTCCCGGCGACACTGTGACCCCGGAAGGTGCAGTTTCCCAGTGGCAAGCGCCTGGACACATCTTATGGATCAGAATTGGATATTTATTACTTAGAGGAGGGGGGAAGGAGAAGAAGAGGGGAGAGAGAGAGAGAGAGAGAGAGAGAGAGAGAGAGAGAG
>NC_022010.1:56121730-56139265 GCF_000317375.1 Microtus ochrogaster
AATACTTATTTATTTATTATGTATACAATATTCTGTCTGTGTGTATATCTGTAAGTTAGAAGAGGGCACCAGATCTCATTACAGATGGTTGTGAGACACCATGTGGTTGGTGGGAATTGAACTCAGGACCTTTGGAAGAGCAGGCAATGCTCTTAAACCACTGAGCCATTTCTCCAGCCTCTCAGTACTTTGCCTCAAGGGACAGACTGCAGGAGGTGTGAGCTGATCTTCCTAGGCTCCTGCATCTGGACTGAGTTGTAACATGCTCTAACAGCTTTAACTTTGGATCTGAGCTGGATCAGTTTTGGTCTGCAAAACTGATCTGAGCCGGATCAGTTTTGGTCTGCAAAACTGACAAGTGTGTAAGTGTGTGTGTGTGTGTGTGTGTGTGTGTGTGTGTGTGTAAAACCTTGGTAGAGTGCCTTGGTTTTTATAATAAAGTATCAGAGAACTCATTGTTACCAAAACTCCCTGCTCTAATCCAGTTTTGGATTTTAGGAACTGATCTTTTGGGTTTCTTGGGTCTAGTTGCGAATCTAACTTTACGCAGCTCAAAAGGTCACCTATTGATAGCACAGACCCCAACATTATTTATTTAAACATTTCCACTGGTGACTCTAGAAACTCCAACCAATAATTTGATTCAAGAACAATCTATTGTAACTGCAAATTAGCCTACCCTGGACTCATGTGTATGGCCTTTTGTGCCTTGTTTAATCTCATTCAATGCCTGATTTTTAAAATGTATCTATCCAACTACTTATTTTGCTGACAGATTTCAATGTAATATACCAATTTTAATATTAATTTATTAATATTAATTTATCCTCCTAAAATATATGTTATTTATTTTATCAGTAATTAGACATCGAAATGATCAGTTATGCATTTTAATGTAAATTTTACATGTAACAAAATATACATTTGCTGAGTTGAAAATGTATCCATATGACTAGGGCAGTCTATCAAGATATATGGACAGTATGTGTTACCACTGAGAGTCCCCTTATAGCTTACTCTAGAGGGACTCTTTTTCCCACTGTAGAAACTATTAGCCAGCATTTACTTGTCTATTAAATGGTGTTTCTGTCTTAATGGAATTAACTGCATATTCTTTTACTGTATCTAAGTTCAGCCTATATCTAACTATACCCTCTGGCTGGAGCAGAGAATTGGGGCATCCCAAAGTCCTACTTTTTTTTCCAAGCCATTTTCTGTCATCATAGTTTGAAGTTTCAGCCAAGTTAAGCAACACATACTCAGATGTCACAATAAATTATAGTAATTCCTTTGGTTGGCATACATTCTTAAATCTTACCTCAAGTTTAAGAAATAACCTTTTTCATGCAGGTATATATAGAAATAATCATTTTCCTTCTGATTCATAAATTTATAGTCAAAAAAATTCTTACAAAACTGTTCCAGTGTTAAATATTCTGAGTTGCTGCATGCTAAAAGATTTCTATTTTATATTCATTATTTTTCCATGATTGAAATTCTTGGGTCACAGTGACTTTCTCTTGTAACTTTGGATTTCCTTTTTATATCACCTCTGGAGTTTCTAATTGGATTTATATAAATGGATTATGATGTATCTGAAGTAATTTTGCTTTCTGCAGAAGCTCCTGGGATCCACACTAGCCCCCGCTCCGTGGTTTTCTGGCCTCTGAAATAACAGTACGTGGAGCATGGGATTTCTAATATCAGGACCCTGCCTTTGTCAGAGAAGGATAATATTTTTCTATCCTTTGTTTACATAGCATTGCCCCTCTACTTGGCCCATTCTTGTGTTCAGGAATGCCTAGGGGATGACTCTTTGAATTCTGAATCTGCCTTATAAGAAATCTTTATTAAAAGATTTACTTTATCTTTAATCATGTGTATATGTGTGTATGTCAGGGAGGATTATGTGCACATATGCGGGCAGGTACCCATGGAATCCAGAAGAGGGCAACAGAGCCCTAGGAATTGGGACATATGAGTTCTGGGACTCAACCCTCAGCAGGAGCAGGGTACATTCTTAATTGCTGATCCATCTCTGTAGACCCTCCCTCTTTGTTGCTGTTATTATTATCACTGCAGAAGAAACTCGTCTGATGTCTAAATTACTAACTTAGTCTTCCCTATAGATGCTCAAACCATCTCATGACCTCAGGCTTTGCTATCTGTTGGGGATCAGCCTTGACAAAAAATACCTCTTGCTAATGAAAGGGCATGGGGATTTAGAAATATAGTAATGAATATGAATACGCAAATGAAAATAATAAACCAGAGAAACATATAGGATAGTATCAGGAGGGAATTTCTGTGAGTACTGAAAATTCACTCTCATTTAATTTCCAACTGCTTAAAATACCCTTGATCCCAAAAGGTAAGACAAAAGACTGCATTAACATGATACAAGGGAATGAACATACCAGTTGGTCACAGTCACAGGCTACATTCATAGTTAAACATTCAGTTGCTAGAACAAAATAAGTCACCAAGTCATGCTCACGCCCTAGACTAAAACACTCTATAGGCAAACCACTCCCTGGGAGGAATCCCAAGTTATTTCCATAAAGGGAACTGGAACTTACTTGGACCCTTAGACTTTTGTTTGAGATAGAAACAGATCTACTTCTCTATTCCTAGAGCCCAAGGTCTGTCAATTACCCCACTTGTTGACAATAACCTTGAGAGAGCAGAACTCTCTGATTTACAACTAGGTGGTGCCTTTGTCACGGGTAGGAACACGATAACCTTGAATGAACTAGAAACAAGAATTAGGAACCCTCTGACCTTGGGTCAATGAGGAAATAAGCTCATATTTCAGGAATTCATAGTTATCCTAAACTTAATGTTGTTTTTATTTTTTAAATATTTATTTATTTATTTATTTATTTATTTATTTATTTATTTATTTATTATGTATACAATATTCTGTGAGCATGTCTGCAGGCCAGAAGAGGGCACCAGACCTCTTTACAGATGGTTGTGAGCCACCATGTGGTTGCTGGGGATTGAACTCAGGACCTTTGGAAGAGCAGGCAATGCTCTTAACCTCTGAGCCATCTCTCCAGCCCCCTTAATGTTGTTTTTAAAACTTGATGTGGGATGTAAGAATTGTAGACCCATATTTCTACATAGTATGATAGCCAAGCTTTCAAGCCATAGTTTGCACCTGAGGTGATCACGTAGCCTTCCAGACAGGCTGTGCTATCCTAACAAAGGATTAGGATCACTCTATTTGCCTTGTTTTCCTACTACAGGTTTTTTGATTTCTGGTGCTTCTTATGTGGGCTTTCTTTAAGCTTTGCATTATTCCTGCTTACTTTCCTTTATAAAGGGATTTTGTCTTGTGTATTTTGCAGCAAAACTTTAGGGAAATTTTTTCAGAGCATGGGGGCACAGTGTCAGCAACACAGAGTGCCAGCGGGGCCTGACCTTAGGATGCTTCCCAGTCATCATGGTTGTAATGGTACAAATAAAATGGTGCTGTTCCCTGAGAGGTTGAAGCAGACAGAGGGCCACAGGGGGCAGTGGATCCCAGGCAGGGAGTAGCACTGTGGGTGAGAGACCTCTGCTGGGCAACCAGTCCCACAAGGACCTGCAGTGGGTTAGAGACAGACAGATAGGGACACCATGTAGAGTGAAGTTGGATATTTATTTAGTGGGTTATGGAAGGGAAGGGGAGAAGAGGAGAAGGGAGAAGAGCAGAGAGGCAGAGAGAAAGAGAAATGGCAGCAGCTACCTCTTTGGGAGAGAGCCAGAAAAAGGGAAGAGACTCAGGCTGGAAGTTGAAGCTTCTCTCTTAAAAGGACAGCACAGACCATTACAATGGGATGTTTGTAGATTTACACTGAAGGTGAGCTCTTTCCCTGTGTTGGCAATGGGGCAAGGCAGGAGTAACTTGGGTGCTAACCAAACGCTGAGTCTCTATGTTTTCCTCTTCTATTCTTCATCCTTTAGCTAGAGTTTCTGGGTACCACATCTTGCATCTTTATAGATAATTTGGATTGTGGCATTTAGAAAATCTTTATGGAGCTGGAGAGAAAGGACTAGTGGATGACAGGTACTACAGAGGGAGTGATGAGAACAAGGGAGGACTTTAGCTGGCGAGTGAGAGGAGGGGGAGTACAGGGGATGAAGTAGAGTTAACACTAAGAGTGCTTGAAAAAGTCTTTGAAAACCATATTCTTTTATAAGTAAACTTTACTATATATATATATATATACACACATATATATATATTGTGTGTGTATTGTGCAACCCACTGTAACTTCTAACCATATTCTAGATACTTATCATTATATCCACTGTTCAGTGTAGGACTTAGACCTCATCCAAGAAGCTTATTTTATACAACAAATGAAAACAATTACAGAGGTCCACAACTGGTCAGAATTCAGAGAATAAGTGACTGTGAGATGCCCAATCCTAGTTAATTTATATTTAATGTAACCCCTACATTTAAGTCTCAGAAAAAATAATGGAAGAGTGGTGGAAAGATTACACCAGTCTGCTGAGTGGTGATGGCATACGCCTTTAATCCCAGCACTTGGGAGGCAGAGGCAGGTGGATCTCTGTGAGTTCGAGGCCAGCCTGGTCTATAAGAGTTCCAGGACAGGCTCCAAAGCAACACAGAGAAACCCTGTCTTGAAAAAAAAAAAGATTATACCAGCCAGAGGCCCAGGATAGTGTCCCCTAGACATGACAGGGAAAACACTAATGCATTCCCCACAATGCAGTTGCCCTAAAGAGACCAGTACAATGACATCAGCTGTCATGGCAATGTGGACATGGATATTTTCACATGGCTATACCTTTAGATGAAGAGCTACCAGTGGTAAAGGGCTGCTGAAAGAGGGAGATTCAGTTCCCTCCAGGGAGAATCTCCTACACAGGCTGCCAATCCCAAGTGGTCAGCCCTGGATGTATGTATATATAAGCAACATGTATGTATGTATATATAGTGTGTGTATGTTATGATATGTATTATGTAAACAAATTGTGGAGCTGGTAGGTAGAGGGGACATGGGAAAGCACAAGGAGGAATGGAGGGTAGGAGTGATAAAGATATATTTATTCATGTATGAAGTTCTCAAGAAAATAAAACTAGTGAAAAGAAAAGGATAAAAAATTGTCTTTTGATTTGTGTGTTTTAGATTCCACCCTGTTCTGAGGAGGAGAGATGGTGCAATCTCATTTTCAAGCACAGGTGTAACTATCCACATGCAGTAGTACATCAGCACTGTTCCCAGCCAGACACTTGAACTCTTATCACGGTATATCTCGAATATCATTAAAGCTTACCTGCAGATTCGAAATTAAGCATAATTAAGTGGGTCAGACATCATCATGGGAAAACAGGGCATATACAAGGCAGAGATTTAATGTTGGCTCTATGCTAAATCCAAATGATTTATCTTTATGGTCTACATATCTTTTGCTTTCTTAGCAAGAGGTAGACACATCACAGGGCAAACAAAAACACTTGCTGTGTGGAATAGCTATGTTCTGACATACATGTTCCTGTTTTCTCTGTCCAACATGTGGCTGACATCCTGACCACCATCTTCTGGTTGAATGCAATGAGGCTGGGACGGGGAGGTGGGTTGTTCAAGAGAATGTCCCAGGAAATGAAAGACAGCCATGGGTCTTAGGTAGCTGTTAAGTAAACCATCTGTCAAAAGGTGGACATGTGTCTTCTGAATCCTCAATTAAATCAATGCTCTAGAATAGATAATTAACAAATGTTTACCTTAAAGTTAAAAATAAAATCTTTTCACTTTTAGAATGAGAGAGAAAAAGCAGACAATGTAAGTGACCAAAGTCAAATGTGATCCACAGAGGCAGTTTTTACATTGCTGTTAGTGGATTTCAGTAAATATCAAATCTCTCCCATGTGATATTTTAAATAAATGGAAATGTTTCAAATTTTAAGTTCCTGTAGAAAATGGTTTGATTTTACTGATAAGTTAGCCTCGTTTTTCCTTCTTACTAGTCATTTGTGTCAGGGGAAAACATGACAAATGAATAAAAATTCTCAGTTCAACTGAGTTTCCACCACCTTCCCACGCAGACAGATAACACTTTCACTCATTTAGCAACAGAAAAACACACACATTGGACCACTCCTGACACTGGTGTGAAGGAGTTACCACAAATTTGAACGAGTACATCTTCTCAGATATCTTACAAAACCCCAAATCTGTGTGTGAGCATCCGGTGATCAAATGCATGGCAATCACATGCTGATTTGGGCTCAGTCCCATCTCTGATTTCACACTTAGACTACTAAATTGCAAATAATTTTTGTAAACATGTCACCTTGTGGGTCTGAGGTCTGTATTTTCATGACTTATTTCAGCAAAGTTTGATCTTTTAGTTTGTAAAGATGCTGTGCTCAGAATGGAGATGCATCTGTGAGAGCAAGATAGAAATCCTTCTTTTAGATTTTTTTTTCTTTGCCAAAAGACGGGGGCTACCAGATTTAACAAATCAAAATTAATTTCAGAGATAAGTTCAGAGAAATAAATGATTTTAGAGCTGGTATGTCTATATGATGCTTGTAAACTCTATTTTTTTTTTTAGAGAAACGTTGTTGTTTAATGGTAAAGCTCAGTGCACTCTGAGGCCATGGGGCTCTTCTGTTTTTTTTTGCTTTTTTTAATCTTAAACTAAAGTTTAACTGCGAATCCTGTACTTCCCCCCTCCCCCCCGCCATCATTAGAAGAGAGTCAGGAAGAACAGACTGACACACAGCAGCAATTGGCAGCACGTGGTTCCTTTTGACTAAGAGGTGTGCTTTCCAGGTTTACCAAACACGGCAGAGACACATTCCCGCAAAATGACAAGATCAGTAATCTTCGAATGGTTTTCCAAGAGAGCTGTCAATGTACAGATGGACTTACAACATCAATATGCAGGGAGGCCCTGCAACCACACTGGGATCATTGAACCCAGCTTATAGCCATATCAGAAGTGAGTTTTGAGGACGAAGCCTATTATAGGTGTCTCTTCAGTGAGTTTCCTTGGAGCTCCATGCTCCCATGGACCATCATGGAGGACACACGTGGCTTACAATTCTAAGGATATAACAAAATCTAAGTATTTTCCAGAGCTCCAGGAATCTTAGGTCTCAGGACATTTTGGGATTGTGTCCAGAGAAAGAATTTTGAAGGCGAGACTAGCCGAGCACACTAGGTCCCTGTCTTTCTGCACACATTGCTGAGACGTGGGGACACTGCACAGAAGAACTGATATACACCAGTCACCAACCTACCTGTAATGCAGTTGATATTTGATTTGTTAATATAGTGACAACAGTGAGGAGACTCCAAATGACTTTTGTACATCTGAGAAAGAGAAAAGAAAGCCTGAAAAACTGATGGTGGAAAATACATTCTGTTCTCAAAGTAATGACTTTATTTTTATTGTTTTCATTGAACTACACATTTTCTCCACTCCTTCCCTTCCTCCCCTCTTCCCTTCTACCCTCTCCTGTGACCCCCATGCTCCCACTCTACTCAGGAGATCTTGTCTTTTTTACCTTTCTGTGTATATCCATATATGTCTCTCTTAGGGTTCTCTTCGTTGTCTACTTTCTTTGGGGTTGTGGCCTGTAGTTTGGTTTTTCATTGCTTTATGCCTAAAAGCCACCTAGAATTGAATACATATGTTTGCCTTTCTGAGTTTGGGTTACCTCACTCAATATGCTTTTCTCTAGATCCATCCAAGTGATGAGATTTTTAAAAGATGAAAATTGTGGAGTTTTTTACAAGCTTGCTTACCTTGCTTTTATTTATGGTACTTATAATTATAGGGCTTAGTGTAAAAGATAACCTAAAGGTATTATCATGAACATGGAGAACAACTTGGGAGTTTATGATATGACTGTGTAAAAAAAAGAAATTAAAAATTAACATATATATATATATATATATATATATATACAGACTTAATATAAAGAAATGTAAAGACCATTTTAATTTACTTCACAAAAATCTTATGTGGTTCATTTCAGTATTTAATTTATTAATTAATTTATTTTGTTTTTGTCTGTTGAAACAAGGTTTCTCTGTGTAGCCTTTGGCTGTGCTAGAACTTGCTATGTAGACCCTGATGGCCTTGAGCTCATGAAGACCTGCCTGCCTCTGAAGGTGCTAAAGACATGTGCCACCATGCCCAGCATATGTCTGTATTTGGTTAAGCTCCTTTTTTTCTCCTGGCTTGTACCCGTTCCTCCACCTCTGACCTACAGCCCTATCTCGATCCTGGAATGCTTCAGGGAGCCATAAGAGAGTCACTTTTCTTTTCTTTATTCTCCATCCCCACCTCTCCTCCTGGTACTCTGAATTTCCACGAGGACGTATTTTTAAAACATTTCTTTATTTACATTTCCTGACCCTAGCACTCGGGACATCTCTGTGTCATCCCTCACACCCAGATGCCTGCCTCCTTGTGTCTTGTTTTTGATGATGTTCCCCGATGATAATTTCTTTCTGTTCATTCATTTCAAAACTTGTGTCCCTACCTTGTCAGGGTCTGAGTGGCTTGTACACTTCCTTCCTCTCCTGCTCAGTTTTTCCACCTGTTTTTCTTTCTGGAGATTTCAGATTCTGTCATTTCAATGTCATTTCATTTGTTCCCTTTCAATCTTCCTGTTGCACTGACAGCTCTCTTAGGTTAGTTAGGTTTTGGCTTTTTATTTTTTATTCATAGATTTCTCAATTATTTTACATAAATAATAATCGTCCAAATCTTTTCTTAGGTAATAACAAGAATTTGACTTGTTTTTAAAATTCTTTTTTTTATATAATTCATTCTCTTTCTCCTAATAAAATGATTCATTCTTTTAGATTTTTACTGTTTGTTTTTAACTTTAGTTTTTTTATTGTTAAATTTATCATTTATGTTATTAAATATCTGTAAATAATTCAAAATTGTTGGTTAATTGGGTGGGCAAGTAGGGCTTGCTTGCTTTATAATTGAATTTAATTTTTAGACTGGAGGTCCAACCCCAGGCCTTACACATACTAGGCGACTTGTCTACTACTTATTGACCTCCCTATGGGGATTCTTAGCTGATGGTCCTCATGCTATGAAAAGCAGGTTTCGGAACCCTCTAGTGTGCCCAAGTAGCGTTCTATGATCTTGAAGAACTGGCCCTCAACTGTTCTGCTTTGGATGCTTTCTGGTTATTTGTTTAGCTTCTTTGTGAGCTGAGCAAGTTGTCTTTCTTTCTCTTCCTTTCCTTTAGCCTGAGCATGACTATCTGGCTGCCTATGCTTCTATATGTGGCTGGTCAAATTAGGGAATAGATTGGAGTTCATCTAGGCTGGGCTAAGGATTTTAACTTGACAGTTTCTGGCTCTGAGTTGTGGTCCTCTCCAGAGGCTTCCAGGACTCACTGCATTGCTCCTTTCTTAGAGCCAACCCAGGTCCAGGCAATACTTTCTCCATCCTGTTTCTTCATTTATTTCTGCATTCATTTTTCAGCTTTCATAACTTCTAAATGCTTCTAACTTATTTCCAGGATTTACTAGCTCTGAGATTTAGCAGAATTGCAGGATAACATTGTTTTATGGTTTAAGTCTGATGTGGGACTTAAAGTCTGGTGTGTTGTCATTACCATTAATGAATAAAGAAACTGCTTTGGACTTATAGCAGGGCAGAACTTAGGTAGGCAGGGAGAATATAGAACTGAATTCTGGGAGGAAAAAGGCAGAGTCAGAGAGAGGCCATGTAGCTCTGCCAGAGACAGATGCTGGGAACTTTAACAGGTAAGCCACAGCCACATGGCAATACACAGATTAATAGAAATGGGTTAAATTAATATGTAAGAGTTAGCCAATAAGAAGCTAGAGCTAATGGGCCAAGCAGTAATTTAATTAATGCAGTTTCTGTGTGATTATTTTGGGGCTAAGCAGCCAGGAGCAAACTAGTGGCCTCCTTACTACATAAGTCAGTCGCTAAGATTCATAATAATGATCACTAATTGAAACAGAGATGTTAAATTGTGTCTTTCAGGGAAAAGAAGCATGTCATTTATTTTGGACAATGAACCAATAAAAACTGTACAGATAATTATGAAAGAACATCTTCGTTGTCTTGAACTAGACAAACTGAAACAAGGATCCTAAAACAATGAACTCCAAATAATTACAATTTGTCAAGGGATCCCATGCCAGGGAAAGGAAAAGAATAAAATTCTGGTTAGAGGGGGAATTAAAAGCTGCAGGAAAAGATTGCACACAGATTTAACAGCAAATCTCAATTAAATCAACACAAGCATGTACTGATTTTTATTTTATCTTTTCTATAAAATTATACACTAGGTCAGAAAGGCAGAGGGAAATTAGGACTGTTGCCTGATGTGGGACAATTGTCTATATTCTATTATGTTTTAAATAAACACTGATTGGCCAGTGATCAGGTAGGAAGTATAGGTGGGACAACCAGACAGGAAATAAAGGTGGGTCAATGAGAAGAGGAGAATTCTGGAAAGGAGGAAGCCCATTCCTCCCCAGTCCTGTCCCAACCACAGAAGAAGAAAGATGTGATTGCCCTGCTGAAAAAAGAACTGAGCCATGTGGCTAACATAGATAAGAATAATGGGTTAATATAAGTTATAAGAGTTAATAAGAAGCCTCAGCTAATGGACCAATCAGTGTATCATCATCATTAATATAGACTTCTGTGTGATATCTTTGGGGCTAAATAGCTGTGGGACCTGGTGGGAGGATAGAAACAAGGCAGGACAAAACCTCAGTCAACAGTTGCCATAGTTTTTCTGTACCATACATAAATTTGCCTCCCTTTACCCAGTTTCCTGGGAATACAGAGAAAATGAGATGGTGATTTTATGACTTAGGTAAGCAGTGACAAAACCATTCCATGTAAAGACAGGAGCATCTGTCTATAGATGAAGTCATTGACCTATTTGGCTAAATAAAGATTTATTAGGAGAGTGAAAGGCAATCTGAAGCCTGACAACTAGAAGCAATTCAATCTACACTTAACAATGCCATGATCTGAACAAATGTGATCCATTTCAGAGTCACGTTTGGAAGGCATGGAAAAGGAGAACTTTGGCTGTTGTGAATGTACACAGGACATGAAGAGCTCTCAGAGAGGAGAAAACTAAATAATCCTGGGGACATGATCTGGGGAAGAATGTGTGTGGTTTATTCCAATCACAGCTGTTGTGAAAGATAATTATTTCATTCATTCACTTGCATAGCAAATAATCCACCAAGAGCAAACCACGTGGCAGAAGTCAGTCTAAGCACTGAAAACACGGTAGTTGAACAAGGGAATGGTTCTGTGTTCATGGCCCATTTACTGCACAGATAGGCAGCAGGGAGACTCAAAGAGAAAAATTAAATTAATAGATAGGAAGAACAATTCTGCATTAATATCAAGAAAAATGAGTCAACATATTGGGCTACTAATGGGCTAGAGAGGTACCAGACAGTTCCGGGAGATGGAAGAGTGAAGACTATATCTAGGAAACGAGAGTTTAGCTGTCACCTGAATGGCAAGCCCATTATCAGTGCTCTGGAAAGATCATATACATGGCACAATATCAGCCTATATTAAGAGCTATATGTTTGGGGAGAGAAATCTATTAAAAGAACAATAAAGACCACTGTGGCTGATGTGTCAAAGATGTGGGCAGTGTTAGGTACATCATGGGCAGCTAGTGGGTTACTCAGGGAAGTGGCTTCTTTATCTGAGTAAAATGATGTGGTTTACTATGTGAACACTGATAGACTACTACATAGGAAATTTGTTATTCTTTTTAAAGTTTCCTGGGGAGAGGAGTAAATTTCACAGTTATTTTCCTAGAGGAAATTAACTCTAGCTTTCCTGTGACCTATTTAATTGAAGAATTCTGAATCAGGAAAATCTGAGATCATATATTAGTAGTCATGCTCTGATAAATCACAGGATTTTAAGTCCCACAACACTGGTGTTGATTTGATATGACATTATTATAATTTTCAAAGCTAAGAATCTGTCTTAGGGTATCTATTGCTGTGATAAAACACCATGATCAAAAACAATATGGGGAAGGAAATGGTTAACTTTATCTAGCATTACAGCCAACTGTCCATTGAGGCAAGAACTCAAGGCAGGAGCATGGAGACTGAGGCAGAGGACACGGTGGATGGTGCTTAACTGTCTTGTTTTCCATGGCTTGCTTTTCCTGCTTTCATATAACACCCAGGATTGCCTGATTGCGGTGGTACCACCCACAGCAAGTTGAACCATTGCACATTGGTCATTAATCAAGACACTGTATCACACACTTGCTATAGACTGATCTTATGGAGGTATTTTCTCAATTAAGAATCCCTCTTTCCAGATATGTCTAGACTTGTGTCACATTCACAGAAATCAACTAGCAGGACATCTCTAAACATTCATTTACTATACTCCAAATATTTAATGGCATGTATTTGTTTGAGTATAAAATGTTCTTACCACCTACAAAATTCTTCCAAAGAAAGCACACGAATGTCAACACTTGAAACCTATTGTAACACAATTCGTCAGTTAGTTGGAAGATTCTCTCTGCATAGTGGAATATGAATATGACAAAAGTGAAATTCATTCAGATATTAACCAGTTCCCCTGAAACCAAAAAAGGAGAATAACCCAAACCATTCTTTTTTTTCCCCCAAAACAATGACAAGGAACACTGTGGCTTATTCTCAGGGAAATCACTGAAAAAAACAAACCTTGTCAAAAAGATCTTCACAAACTTTCCTAAGAGGGGTAGAATTATTTAAAGATAAATGACCCAGAAAAAAAATATTCAGAAATAGCTAATTTATCACTCTTCATCATTCCCCAAGAAATGTAGAAGCAGTGTTTAAAACTTTTTTTTAACTTTTGTCTTCAATTTTAAAAATCACTATCTAATACAGAAGAAGAGATTGCAGCCCTAGTACTTCCCAGGAACAACAGTGACTCACAGAGATAAAGCATCTCTCTGTAAGATCTGTGTCTCAGGGGTGAAACGCCTCTCTTTGCTTTTTTATTAAACTTAAAACAAATTTTTCTCATACAATATATTTTGATCATGTTTTTCCCCTCCCTCTCCTTCCTTCCATCCCTCCTTCCTTCTTTCTCTGTCTCTCTCTAAAAAAAAAAGCCAATAAAATAAAACAAGACCCATAAACCCCCAAAATTCAAAATCAAAATAGTCAAAAGACAAAACAAAAGCCCAAATAAAACAAAACAAAAAGTCTACAAAAAATACCATTGAGCTGATTTTGTTGTGATGAACTGCTCCTATTCATGGGGCCTGGCCCGAAGTGTGGCCAATATACCCAGTGAACTCCGTTGGAGAAACTGATTTTTCTCTTGCAAACAGGTATCAATTGCATATATCTTCTTGACTAGGAGTGAGAGCAGCAAGGGAGACTCAGGTATCTATGGGAGAATAGGTAGAAAGATTGTCAGGGGTGATGGATGACTTCAAGGAAATGGTGCCTTTCAGATACAACAGGTGCTGAGATTTTATCTCTGATGCACATATGCACTCAGAGATTGCAGCCACATGCACAGGGCCTGCCCAGTTTCAAGCCAGGGGTCCCAGCACTGGGAGAGGGAAGTGGAGCAAGAGAGCTCAGAGTAATCCTCTTGGCCTATGTTTTCTCTTGTGAGAGAATCAGACAAAGGTTCCTTGTCTGCCTTCCAGTGTTTGAGGGCATTGCTCAGGAAGCTGTTTTCTTTCTCTTCCTATGGAACACTGGGAGAGTTGCATACCTAGACAAGCAGGGACTGATGTGAGCAGAAAAGAATTGGGACACTCTGTGAAGCTGGCAATGTGTCAATGCAGAGACTCCAATGTTGCTTTAGCCTTGTCTAAACAGGGACTTCCCTGGCAAATAGTTTCATGAGATATCATCCAAAAGTGCTTAAGTCTGAAGCCATTCCAATTGGCCTCAGTCAGTCACAGAGACCCGACAGTGACTTCACCAGAGCAGAGAGCCCAGATAGCAAACCTCGTCAGTAAAGCTGGGATGACGAGTCATGCTGCTAGCATCGTGTGGTATGTGCCTGGTACCAGAGGCATACATGTTCTGTATTTTTCTGTGGGAATGATTGGCGCTGTGCTCCTAGAATGTCTTTAGAAGCCTCTATCTGTAGGTTCAGAGACATGAGGTCATCACATGCTTGGGAGTTCTTCTGGGAACTGTTTGTCTCTTAGGCATTACAGAAAGACCAAGGTGCCAGTGGGTGATTTGATAAGCAGAAGCTTGAAGTTTTCAAAGCACGAGGAGAAAGCATCCCACACACAGTTCCTGTTCTCGTGGTGAAAGTGGTCATGGGAAGGGCACCTCTCACAGGCTCTCAAACGAGATATCAGGGTCAGGAAACACTCAAGACACTTTCTAAACATTTTTCAAAAAATAGCTGAAAGATATTTTGACCAGAGTGGGTTTGAGTAGAGAGATCTTGGAGCCTGTCCAAGATCAAGACAGGTATGAAGCAACAAACAGCTGGCAAAATTGGCTTATTGGTTCTATCTTACATCACCCACGGGTTAATGTGGTTATGAGACATTGTGGCAATCTGAATTTTAGCTAGATGCTTTACTTGTTTAACCTGAAGGTGGAAATATCCTTCGGCAGCTTCCATATTTGTTGGAGATAGTTAAACCTCAAGGTAGAATCGGGAGCACAGACGGCAGGTGCGAAGACAGGTGTTCACAAAGGTACTCCCTCCATTGGAATGGTGTGGTCCTGTGTACATCCTGGACTGGCGAGACAGGAATATCCTCTAATGTGTAAGACTGTGCAGTGTCTGTGCCATGACCACACATGCTTCCTCCTGTCAACAGGGTTACCAACTTTCCTTCAGTGTCGTGTTGGATTGCAGCACCCAGCTACTCCTTCTTGTGCCACAAGATGCTCTAAAAGCAACTTTGATAAACATCTAGTTTTCCTTAAAGAAATAGGGCTTTGCCCAGGGCTGGCGCCTTTGATCGCAGCACTTGGGAGGCAGAGGGAGGTGGATCTCTGAGTTGGAGGCCAGCCTGGTCTATAGAATGAATTCCAGGACAGCCAGGGCTACACAGAGAAATCCTGTCTTGAAAAATCGAAAGTAAATGAATGAATAAAATAATAATAAAAGAAAGTTCATAGGGCCTTTTTCTTAAAGACAGTTTTTATTTATTCTTTGAAAATTTCATGCATTCATTTTGGTCATAGCTACCCTCCTCAACCCCCACCTCTTATCCTGTTTTCACCTTTTCTGGGAAACTTTTTCTTTTTTCACAACATGCCCCCCCTCCGCTTTCATATTGTTTTTGTTTGGTTGGTTTGGTGACTCACCGAGTTTAGTCAGAGCTGCTTGCACGCGTGTGACTGAGTGAGGGGCTAGTTACTGGATCACAGCTAACTTACCAGTGCCTCCATCACTGAAGAAAGACACTTCTTCTTCCCCTTAGCCGTCATGGATTGCCTATCACTCTTCAGCTTGGGTTGAAGCCTCATGAGATGCTTTTCATCCATGCTGGAATGTTGAAGGGCTCAATCTTGTGTGGGTCTTATGATGGTAACCATAGTTACTTAGAGTTAGTGAGTACAATGGCCACATTATGTCCAGAAGACGGATTTCACGGCAGTCCTACAAGTCTCCCCCAACAGGAGGGGGTCTTTTTTTTTTTTATCTTCTCTCAGTTCCTTCTTCTATAGAGTTCCAAGAGCCTTTTCAGGGGCAAGGCGGGTATGGTACAGATACCCAAGTGTTCTCAGCACTCTGACCAATTGTGTGTCTTTGCATAAACTGCTACCCAACACAAAAGAAACGTTCTTGACCAAGCTTGAGAGTAACCCTAATCTATGGTAGAAAAGATAAATATTTAGAAGTCAGTTTGACAATATGACATTTTAGCAAGACACCATCACTAGGGTCTCTCCTAGAACCGAGTCCTGTACCATGGACTCTTGATCAAATTTACTGGACCAGACATGAAATCCCCCTCCTGTGGAGTGGACCTCAGTTCCAAACAGAGAGTAAATAACCCACATTCTCATCACTTTTGCACCAGTGGGCAACAGTGTAACACTTTTGCTGAAGTTATAACTTCTCTTAAAGACACATTGCCTTTTGATCTCTCTGATCCCTGACCAGTGCCAGCAAATAGCTGGGCTCCATCAAAGTCTGACGAGAATACAACGTGACCCTTGCCTTACGCAATCATCCCAAATGGATTCTTCTTACCTTGTTGTCTCTTCTTTCTTTTCTACTTTCTTTCTGTCTGTCTTCTTGTCTGTCACTGCCCCTCTGGCACATTGTCACTCACCAGCCTTCTAACCTGCATGCAGTAAGCTCTTTCCTTATATATTCCATCTATTATTTAATATCATATGTTAACTTATAATTTATTTCTCAACTAAATTTTAGGGTAAGCTAAATCCTATAGTAGCATCCATAAGCTGCGAAACAATATTATTTTACACTACTGTAATAAAAACCAACGCTTTATTGTGTTGTCTTGCTCCAAGCTTTTGTGGCCAATCTCTACTGCCTAGTTTATGAACTAAAGAAATGACTGAAAAGAGCATGGCTTATCTCATCGTTACTCATCCAGTCCAACCTATGTAATTGTTACAGTTTGGCTTTGAAATATTGCCCAGCTTTCTGATTCTTGGTTGGCTCCTCTTGGAAAGTAATGGGATCCTATGGTCACGAGATCATAGATGATGGGGCTCTAAGAATCACATCTTTGTCCAATTGTATTCAAATGCAAAAATCAGAGGGACATGGCACAAATATTTTACTCGCTTATCAAAGAGAACTGTTTTCTAGAAGCCTCTGAGCAAATCTCCCTAGTGTCTCATTGACTAGAACCAAGATGTGTAATTTCTAGCACTTTGAGTCCTGATCTACTCTCCGTTACTACGGGGTACTACGAGGTACGGCACCCATATTTAAAGGAGGATTTCGCGGTGAGTAGGAAGCATTGTCCTAAGTGACAGAGTGTTGGGTTAAGTCCTCCTATGGATTATGACTCTAACCGACTTTAGTAGGTGTGACAGTTACTGTTAACTTGACAGCGTCTTGAGTCACCTGGGAGATGGGCCTCTGTGTAGGCAGGACTATCCCCTGTACAGGTGATCTTGGACTGTTTAAGGGAGAGAGGGAGCTGGGAAGGAGCATGCATTCTTCTCTGCTTCTTGATTGTGGCTGCCGTGTGACAGCCTCAAGGTCCGGTACTGTTTTCCCCACAGTGATGGACCGTACCCTTGAATTGTGGGCTGAGAAAACTGTTCCTCTTTTTAGTTGCTTCTGTCAGGCCATGCTTTCACTGTAACAGGGAAAGACACCAGTATTGCAGGTGAAGCCAAGTGTAAAGGCTTTTCCAAAAAGGGAAAACCATGGAAGGTGTAGGGATAAAATGGTTACTCAGCCAGTTTGAGTGAGACTCGGGAGATTACAAAGAATTCTGAGTCATTTAATAGTACAAGGTGTTATGGTAAAAATAAAACGCTGCTGTTCTTAGAGTGGCTGCAGCGGGCAGCGGGTTCC
>NC_022010.1:56139595-56141532 GCF_000317375.1 Microtus ochrogaster
GCAGAAGCGGGGAGAGAGACAGAAAAGGAAGGACTCAGGCTGGAAGAGGAAGATCAGCTTGCCTAGGTGGAGGGAAAGAGGGAGTGGGCGGGGCTTGTCTCTTAAAGGGTCAGGACAGACCATTACCCATGTGTCTAGGAATAACTAACATGTTCTCAGGCTTACTTCCTAGAACTGCAAAAATAAACTGAATAAAATAGAAAATTAATGGGATGCTGAGGACTCTGATTTAATCAATGGATTAGTCCATTGATGAGGTAACACTATGGTAGACTGTGGGGATGTAACGGGGATGTAGGAGCTGGGACCTAGCTGGAAAGAGCAGGTCTTTGGAAGCGTGTCTGGGGCATTATATCTTGTTTTCATTCTCTATGCTTCCTTACTATCGGCTTTGCTGACAGTAAGCATCTGCACTCACCAGAAATGTGATAGCCGGTTGCTATGGACTAAATCTGTTAGCCAGAATGAATCTTTCCCTGTAGGAGGAAGGGGGATGCTTGTTCTTCCTGATCACCCAGATAACGTACACCCAAAATAATTACACAGAAACTGTTTTAATTAAATCCCTGCTTGGCCCATTCACTCTATCTACTTATTGGCTAACTCTTACATCTTAATTTAACCTATCTCCATTAATCTGTGCCTCACCAGCAAAGTTTCAGCATGTTTATCTTCAGGGTCAGATCCATGGTGTCCCCTGACTCTGCCTTCTTTCTCCCAGCATTCAGTTCTGTCTTCCCCACTCATCTAAGTTCTGCCCTATCAACAGGCCAAGACAATTTCTTTATTCATTAATGGTAATCACAGCACATGGAGGGGACACCCACATCATTTCCCCATTAACTTGTTTTCTCAGTTATTTTTTAAACACTATCACATCAAGAAATTTTGTTATCTGCTTTTTTTCTATTCATGATTTTCATTTGAAGATTGGTTACCAACCAGGACAGAGGCATGTTCATGGTGAACTAGTTGAGCAATGAATGGCATGAGCTCAGAGAAAAGTCCAGAATGTCTAGTTCTAGAGCAAGCTGATGGAAAGCTTTTTGATTCTGTTATCACCATCTGCATGGGTTTCATTTTCTGTCTGGTTATCTCCACTTCTACTTTGGTGCAGTTCTCTACTTTCTGTCCTTGTGGTTGTTAGACAGCTGCCACACCACCAGAACATCTAACTTTCAACCTCCATGTCCATGAGAGAAAGTCTCAATTGAGAAGATCCAAGGAGAAATCAACTTCTCTTTGAAGTTTCACAGTCTTGGAGTCTGAGTTCTGAAGTGACTAACCAAAAGTGTGTTATATAAACATAAAATAGAACTGGCCAGAGCTGCACTCCTAGAATATCTGTAAAACCAATTTCATGTTATGCATATGGACAAAAAAGGCAGGCAGTGAGTAATCCTAGAAAACAAGTAGTCTTTTTTTTTTTTAATCAGAGGTGGTATCTTACTTTCATGTGACATAACCCTTCACTGTCCATTGCAGACTTCCTGACTGACACAAAGCATCTGTAGTACATATGAATCTCCCTCTGGAGCTGTGCAGAAAGAGGCATATTTCCTCTGGAAACGAATGAATGCTGGGAAAGATAGCCACAGACGGCTGATTAGGACATATCATTTGTATTAGGAGGCCCTTAACAGATAGAAAAAAATACATCATATTTCTGTATGAACTAAACTCTCAAGACAAATCAGTGGTATTCCTTATAAAAGGGTTATTCCTAGCTGAGAGCAACAACGCTTATTTAACCTGGTAATTGTTGATACAGTTGATATAGTACAGAATACCCCACACCAGAAATTTTCTGAGAAAGCAGATGACCAATCAAAGAGAAGACAATTGTGTGGAGTGAGAGAAGTGTCAGCTAGAGGCCAGCCTGGTCTACTGAGTGAGTTCTAGGACTTTCAGAGGTCAGGGATATGCCCACACAGAAA
>NC_022010.1:56141907-56151933 GCF_000317375.1 Microtus ochrogaster
GGAAAATGTTGCTTGAAAATGCCCCCAAAACTCTGAGCTCATTTTTGTTGTTGTTGTACTAGAGACTCTCAGTAGATATCATGGTGTTAGAAAGAGAACATAGCTGTCTTTTCTTCCTCAACATTTCAGTGCTGTGAGGAAGACATTAAGTAAAAATCATTCCGTTGTAAGCAATACTCTGGTATACAGTGAGAACTAGTTAATATGGAGAGCCATGCCTGGAGGCCAGGAGAAGTTTGAGGAAGTAATATTTACCCTGAGGTCAGGATTATTAGCAGCCATGGGTAGTGTGGGTCTAACAGGAAAGAGAAACCACAGAGTAATTTAGACAGGAGCCACATAATATAAATATAACGATTAAGCTAATATCAGTTAAATTTGGACACTCTACAGGGTGGCATAGGGCTGGACTAGCAAGCTTATGAGAGAACAGTGTTGTAAGGAAGATCTGATCGCTGGAAGACACTTAGCTGCAGGTCAAGGAACTTGCTGGAACCTTACCCTGATTGGTCCTATGTCTCTGCACAATTCAGAACAACACTTGAGAGAAGAGTGAGCTCGATTGTTCTGTGACCATCCAGAGAAAGTCGGGATACTGCTGGAATACAGAGGACTCCCTCATTAGAATCCTCTAGCTCCTCCACATTAACAGGGCTCCAAGTCAGCCTGGGGCTGGAGAGGGTGGAGCTGAGTGAACGTTGCAGGGTCTAGCGATCTCAGGCAGCGAACAGGCGCACACAATCTGATGCTCTGGTCAGGAGATGAAGAAAAGGGCTTGGGATCTGGAGAGATGCCCAGATATTAAGAGCATTTACTGCTCTTTGAGGAGGACTCAGTTTCAGTTCTCAGAACCCACATGGCAGCTCATCGTCACCTGTCATTCAAGTTTCAGGAGCCCGAGTGTCCTCTGGCCTCTGAGGATGCTTGGATGCCCATAGTGCACATAAGCTCGCACTGCAAACACAAAACAAACAAATAAACAAATATTTCCTTAAGTGTAGGACATACATGATAACCAAATACTAGCAGACATTGGACAATGCTGTCCCTAGCTCCAGTGGAAACTATGCTGGCAGGCAACAGATAAAACTAAAGTTGAGTTCTCAAGGAGTCTAGCAAATGAGATCTAAACCAAAAAGCCCTTTTCTTATCCATGTCTCTCAGTCAAATGACCTCAATGGACAAAACTTAGAATCATGCTGATTGCCAAAGAGAAAATATTTAAAGGGTCCTGTGGTGGTTTGAAAGATAATGGCCCTCATAGGTCCCATAGGGAGTGGGACTATTAGGAGGTATGGTCTTATTGGAGAAAATGGTCTCAGATGCTCAAGCCACACCCAGTGTAGCAGTCTCTCCTGCCTGCGGATCAAGATGTAGAACTCTCAGCCCCTCCTCCAACACCATGTCTGACCATGGAATACCATGCTTCCTGCACTGATGAGAGTAGACTAAACCTCTGAACTGAAGCCAGTCCCAATTAAATGCTTTCCTTTATAAGAGTTGCCATGGTCATGGTATTTCTTCACAGCAATAAACCCTAACTAAGACAGGCCCATATTTATTTTTACAGATTAAGGAACCAATTGTGAATTTGAAGCCTAGAGACAATAAATGAATCATTGGCACAGGGGTAAGGAACGTCTTAAGCAAAAGAATCAGTGCCTAGGAAACCCATTGATGGGAAAGCCGGCCAGTGTAGCCTGCCGAGCCTCATCCAAGGCGAAAGGAAAGAAGTTGAAGGGAACCAAAGGAATAACTCAAATAGGTTTAAGGCAGAAATGGAATTTGTTGTTTTTTTTTAACTGAATATTCTAGTAACAGTATGAGATTCAAACAAGGTTGTATCCATAGCTCAAATATTAACCAAAGGATGAAAATGTATCATCTTCCTTCATTGTACCTTTTGCTTTTCTTTTTAGAGTAGGCTTTAAGATGCTCTGGTTTCCCTTCCCCACATGACACCAGCTAGGGGCTTCTAGTAGCTCCGTGTTACTCACTAACACCCAGGGAAAGACCAGAAAGAAGAAGGAAGAAAAGAATGCTGTTGTCTCCCAAGATAATATCATTTTTCTCAGCTATAGTAACTTTCTCTGGTGGATCCCATTCCAGGGATCAGAGGGACGGTGTGGGATGCCGGTTGTCTCCAGCCCACTAGAGGCCACCAGTGACTCCTACTTTAGAACAAAGAAAGTATGGAAGTCAACTTCTCAAAAACAAATTAGTGCAAGTTGTATAATGTATTAGGAAGGGAAAGACATCAGCATCTGATTGGCCAGTGAGCCAGTCGGCTCTCTCTATCTCCTGGGTGAGAATTCTCACAGTGCAGTGCCAGGATACATCCACATCTCCACACTAGCTTGTGTATAGATGGCTGGAAGGACAAAGCAGGTGTAAAGAGACAAACTAGGAGCCACTGAAATTATTCAAATACGAGAGAAAGTTGACCACAGATAGGAAGTTTTGAAATGAGGCAGCGTGTTGGTTATGGGGTCTCACTTCTCATGGCCCAGAGCCAGGGGAAAAGGCTCCAGAGGGATGGCCAGTTCTGTTTACCGACTTCTGAGGAAGGGGGGGGGGAGTACAAGGGATGATCATTACTTGGGGATGTTTTTAGACGTGTGGGATGAGCATATTATTTCTTAAAAATCTTATCAACATTTAGGAATTATTTCAGCATCTCTAAATACTGATTGGGATCCATAAACTAACAAAAAGTAATTCAGCACGTATTATAAAATCCTGAATCAAATCTGCATTAAATTTGATTATTTAATATTAAATAAACAAACTTGTATTAAATGTGCTTTAGTCTAGCCTAACTGCTTCATCTCTTCAGTATCAATCCTTTTGGTTCCAGGGCATCTTGTGTGCTTTGTGCTGGATGGAGCTGTTCTCTTTAGGCATCAATAGCATCATATATGCTCAGCTCCCAGAGTTCTCCTCTGCACTGGGCCGCTGTCATAGGCTTGCTGAGATGTTTTCCTCCCAGCTTTGTCATGCCCTTAGGGAAGGGAGTCTTCCACCTCATATGAATTCATTGCTCAGTCTTGGAAGGGGAGAAGAAGGAAAACCGCAAAAACTGGTTTAGAAGTCACTGAGACTCAAGCAAGAGAGCCATGTGAGGCTTGCAGTCAGGCTCAGGGAGAGGAGGAAGAGAACAGGGGCTCTGCCTGCTGGTTTTGCCCAGTACCCCTATCAATGTCCACCTCTGAACCCTTCCTGCATGGAGAATTTTGTGTACTTTTGGATCACAAAATTATAATTTTTGTTCTTTGAATCACATTTTCTACCCCCCCCAATTTTAATAGTACTTGAATCTGATATCAATGGGCTTCTTTCCGTACTTGAACAAAAATGTATTTTGAGAAATTTCTTTAAAAATAAATTGAGGGTCAATCTGAGAGTGAACTTGGATGAGAAGTTACCGTGTATTGCTATGAATAGCCTTATTATATAACTTGTTTTTCTCATAAGCCTCTGTAACACTTTCCTCTACAAAAACAACTCAGGGATTAACTGAAGGAAATTCATGGTCATAATGACAGCATGCAAATTACATAATACTTCTTTGATACAAAAAGCAGGCTTTTGTGTAAGACTAAAAAGCAGAGTGAAAAAAATGGCTAAAAGTGGAGACACAGTATCCAGGATGTGGAGCAGGAAACAGGATGAGACAGACAGAGAAAGATGAGGTCTTCTACTAACCATGTGTTTGCTAGATGTTTGGAAAATCTGGCACAGGAATCTATGGTAATGGGAGTTGGATAATTGAGATGGAGGAAGGACAGATATGGGAGCAGGGAAGAAGATACCTTAATTAAGGGAGGCATTGTGGGGTTGGCAAGAGGCTTGACTCTAGAGGGGATCCCAGATGTTCACAGGGATGTCCCCAGCTGGGACCCTGGGCAGTGGAGGAGAGGGTGCCTGAACTGGCCTTGCCCCATAGTCAGACTGATGGCTATCTTGAATATCACCATAGAACCTTCGTCCAGCAACAGATGGAGATAGAGACAGAGACCCACAAGGGAGCACTGGACTGAGCTCCCAAGGTCCAGTTGAAGAGCAGAAGGAGGGAGAAGATGACCAAGGAAGTCAGGACCATGAGAGGTTGATCCACCCACTGAGATAGTGTGCCTGAACTAATGGGAGCTCACCAAAGCCAGCTAGAATGGGACTGAATGAGCATGATAATCGAACTGGACCCTCTGAATGTGGCTGATAATTGGGGCTGACTGAGAAGCCAGTGAGTGATAATGGCACTGGGATTGGTCTCTACTGCATGTCCTGGCTTTTTGGGATCCTAGTCTATTTGGATGCATACTTTCCTAAGCCTGGATGGAGGGAGAGGGCCCTGGACTTCCCACAGGGAAGGGTACCCTGCCCTCTCTTAGGACTGGAGGGGGAGAGGGGAGGAGGAGTGGAGGAGTGGGAGGGAAGTGGGAGGAGGGGAGGAAGTGGAAATTTTGATTCCTAATATTAATAAAATAATAAAAAAGAATCTATTGTAACAAACATCCATTTGTGGTTTTTGTTTAGTTCTTAGTCAGGGTAGTGATGCCTTCAAGCTTTCAAACAATGACTATGACACACCACAAGTCACAATGACAGTAAATCAGCCAGGGCAACCATGGCACTGAATAGAAGTGAAGGCAAAGCCAGGGGGTCAGGTTCTAGGAGTCCAGCTCTCAAGTCGCAATTGCTGGTTGCCCATGTAGAAGCCTAAGGGTACTCACCCAGCTGCCACACTGGTATAAGTATAACATGGTATAGCACATGTGCTTGTGTATTCAGAGAGCCCAGAATACCAGCGCAGGCTGGAGGAAGGCCCAATGACCCTAAAGCCAACCTGGAACCCAGTTGTCTCTGGCAGCTGAGCTGAGGCCGGGAGTGTGAGCCTGTTCAGAGATGTCAGCATTTGCACTAGTTGCTATGGAAACGGCTGCCACCTTCTACTAAAGTTATTAAATAAATCGTTAGCTTCATTACTCTATTATATCCAATTTCATTCCATATTGTGCTCAAAAATACTTCCTAGTCTCAAAGGAGGGGGCTTGAGGGTAACGGTTTCTTTTCCTTGCTGTTCAGTAGCTTCCGCTCCCACCTTCACTGACCAGTCAGCACCAGAGGTGATAGCAACCTGAGGAAGGAGGAGACAGTTTTTCTGGTGGCTTGACATTCTGTTAGCAAGGGCCAACTCCTTGTGAGGTGATGGCTTAGGTTCAGATAGAAGCAGAATGCCTACCTGGTAAATTTTTACTTCTCAATTATGAGATATCCAAAATAGTAATATTATCTATCAGAATATGTCATATCAATAGCCTGATATTATGATCTAATAAACTCAAGTTGCAGACAGACTAAAAGGTCCACTACCATGCTTAAATATAATTTGTTCTTTTTAAAACCCATCTTGAAATTTGGTTGCCATTACAGTGGCATTGCAAAGATAGGGGCTGGCAAAATGGGTTTGTGGCTAAAATATCTTGTTGCTCAAGAGAAGCCAGTTTTGAACCACCCGCACGAAAGGTCTCAACTATCTGTTACTCTAGTTCCAGGAAACCCATACTCTCTTCTGGCATCTGAGGGTACTGCATGAATGTGGTCCACAGACATATTTGCAGGTTAAACACCAAAACAGACAAAATGATTTTCTTTTTAAAGAAAGAAATGTTAATATAGATCAATTCTTGTGCTCTTGGGTTAATGCTCATGAGTCCGAATTGGTGGTTGCTAGAGTGGATTCTTATAAAGCATGGGCATCTTCATTTTGTTTTCCCAGCATGAGTTAATGATATGTTCTTGATAATCCCGACTTTCAGAATGGTGGAACAAAACTAGATTTCTCTCTCAAATTACCTAGTTTCAAGTTTTCCTCATACTAGTAGTAAAAAGAGAAGGATGTTAACATGGGGGGCATTGCAGATCTCTATATTTGACAGTGAGTCAATAGTGTTGGAGTGGTAGAGCTTTGATCGAAGAGAAAAGAAACTATGAGAATCACCACTCAACTGTACAAACCGCACTACTCAATCTGCTGCATCCTCTGGGGGTTGGTACAAATGCAGAATCTTGGATCTCACTGGACTCAAATAAATATCAGTCTGTGTGGTCTATATTCTTACCAAGTACTCCAGATGATCGATGGACACCGTCAAGTTTGAAGAGCCCTAAAGAAGATTAGCATATGAAAAATGTGTTCTAAACAGTTGCTTTTTATTTTTTGATTCACAATAGAGAGGTCTTAATGGAATTCCCTTATTAGTAACACTTAAATTTATGAGGAAATTAATTTCAGTGAACTTTATTGTTTGATTTCCTTGGAAATAAAGCATTCTATTTTTAAAAGAGGAGGAAAGCTGCCAAGCAGATTTCCACTGTTCCCAAAGTTGTTATTGTTGTTGCTACAGGGATATGTAGTAGAAGTGCTTTTCAGGTTGGGCCACTCAGAAACACAGAGGTCATTGTAGCTTTCACCAATGGGGTATGGCTACTTCCTGATCTGACAGTGGATCTTAGGAGTCGCTCATGTGGTGCTGGTTTTGCAAGAAATGTCCATAGATGCTCCACCAGGGTTCTAGAGAAAAGCCTGGAAGCAGGCAGAGTATAATAGAGTCAGATGTTCCACATGGAGCCTCAAAATTAGCTACTCAGAAAGTATGTGAAGGGGAGCTTTAGTTGAAATGGAGACCTTGGGGATGTTTAGCTGATGACAATGTAGGACACTAAGGAAAGCTGGAGCCACTAAGTGGAGGGCACCCCAAAGAGAGTCCATGTGTCTTGCAAATGGCAAAGCCACAGAGGCCATGATGCTGAGACCAATGTGAAGATGTTGCTGTTACATGCCCTGCCTGCCAGACATGCAACTACAGGATTTAGTGTTTGCTGTGTTGGATTTTATTCTTGCTTTATGTCCATCATTGTGTCACACTTTCATTGTTTTTCATTTAATTTAGAGGGGGTGGTTTGGTTCCTTTTTGTTTTGTTTTTTAATATATGATTACAGATAGTAGTTTTCCATGAGTCTCAGGGGACACCTTGGACTTTTTTAAAGCAGAACTGGATCTTAGTGGACAGCAGAGACTTTTCAAGGTGGACTAAGTAAATTCTGGATGATGAGAGAGCTGAGATTGTCAGGTCTAGGAACTTAAAAGTGTGAGATAATTATGGGTCTTTGAGAGGCAGTAGAGTGTTATGCTTTGAATCCAAAATGACTCCTGATACATTCATAGTTTGAACACTAGTTTTCAGTCTGGGGTAGAATTTGGAGGGCTTTGGAGACTTTAGGAAGTGAGGCCTCATTGGTAGAAGTAAGTCAGTAGTGGCAAGCCTTGGAAAGTTATATCCATTTCTAACTGTAGTTCAGTGTATCTGGATTCATGCTGAGCTCTTTGATCCACTTAGGCTTGAGTTTTTTATGCAAGGGATAGATGTGGATTCTATTTACGTTCTTCCACATGCCAACATCCAGTTGAACCAGCACCATTTATTGAACATGTTTTCTTTTTCCCATGCTATAGTTTTGGCTTCTTTGTTACCAGAGGAGTCAAGAACACCACAAGAAAACTCACAGAGTCAATTAACCTGGGCTCATAGGAGCTCAGAGAGACCGAGCCAACAACCAGGGAGCCTACATGGAACTGACCGAGGCACTCTGCATATATGCTACAGTTGTGTCGCTTGGTCCTCTTGTGGGACTCCTAACAGAGGGAACAAGGGCTGTCTCTGGCTCTTTTACTGGCTTTTGGGAAGCTACTTCTCATACTGGGTTGCCTTGCCCAGTCTTGATACACCAGGAAGTGCTTAGTTTTACTGCAGCTTGATATGACATGCTTTGTTGAGAGTCATGAGAGGCCTGCCCTTTCCTAAACTGAGATGAAGCAGGGAGTGGATTTTGGGGTGGGAACAGAGAAGGGCGAGGAGAGAGTGGGACTGGAGGAGAGGAGGGAGGGGACACTGCAGCTGGGATGTAAAATAAACAAATTTATTAAAATATTTATCTTGTGTCCACATTTGTGAATACAATTCTCACATTCACACTTTAGAAATGGGATGGGTGATGACTCACTCCAATTACTTGCGCCAAGTATCAAATACACTTACACCCAAGTATAAGTCATTAAGTGTACAAAGCACATTTTTATGACATTTTAACCCATGCATTATTAATAGTTTCTTTCATATTCTTCCTACTTGCTATTTCCTTTCCTTAGTCTTTGAAACAGTGAGTAATGGCTGAGCAAAGATCAAACAATAGGAAGGGAGCTCGTAATGAAGGATCTCTTTGTTTTGGCCCCAAGTCAGTCATTGTTTTTCCTTTATTCAGTCAAAGAGTTAGGATATCTTTCTACACAGATACAGCCAAGTGTGACATAACATCTCACATAGAAATGAGTCTCTCCGAGGCGTCTGCCCCTGAGAGGAGAGCTGTCGAGTCTCTGAGCTCACTTCCTCTTCCTCCCAGCGTCTGCTCCTCCCACCTATGTTCTAACCTATCAGGTCAAGCAGCTTCTTTATTTAATCAACCAATGACCTTCCTCCATCAGAGAGTCTGGATTGTGTGTATTATTGTGTTTTCTTTAAATTTTTTTGACTATGAGGGAGCTAAGTACAGAGAGACATTTCATTGTGTGGACTGTTAAACTAAACCAGCTTGTATATTATAAAGGTATCTTGATTCTAAAATTTGAGTCTAACACTATGTTGCTTTGGAAATGTGGCGTTTTTTTGTTTCCACAGAAGATGAGAACCTTTGAAATACTCATAAACAAATATGGTTTGATAGACCATGCCCTCCTAAAAGGTTGCTGTAAACACTCTCAAAAAATTATTTCACCCAACTGCTGACTGAGATGAATCTAGTACACAGGATACACCATAAAAGACCTGATTAACAGCACCCCCAAACATCAGGAATCAGTATGGACAGAACTATGCTCATATTACCAAATATTGTTTATAAATGTTTGTTTACATTTAAAGGGGGATATGCTATAGATATGAATAATTTGCTTTAGTATAGATCTTGGTTTATTGATACAATTTTAAGGTCTATCTTGTTATATGTATATTTCTGTTCTTGATTAAGGTATTGTGATTATGTAGTCAATTTAAAATGTAGTATATAATTTAGCAATATAGGTTAATAGATAGTCATCTATAATTGTCAAGATTGTAGTCATGTTAGTTAGGCTTTCTAGATATGTGGAGATATATTTCAGTTACCTAGGTATTCTTCAAATCTTTCAGAGACTTTCAGAATATGGCATTTAAATGTTTTAAAAACTTAGGACTTTGCATGACAGTGAGACATATCTTTTCCTGGCAGCACCAAGCTACTTCAAGAGGAAGATGGGCATTGAAGAGACTCTTTATGGAGTTGATTAGCCATTTGGGCAGGAAACTGTTCTTGCCTGGCTGCTGTACTGGGCATGCATGACTTACAGAGAATGACTGCTAAACTTTGCCTAGAGGTGAGATGATCCTTCAGGGTTCCTGCCTCATGAGTCTGTGAGACATTCTGCAGGATACAGAAGAAAGTGACTGAACTGTCTTTGAATTTTCTTTCTTCATAAAAAAAAGTCTGCTGGATACTATGGGCCTGTGGGCTGAAGATGGATGCCCCAATGATACAGAAGACAAAACTAAATTCTAAAAAAAAAAAGGAGAGTCAAAAAAACGCCATGGATCCACCACCAAGTAAGACATGCTGCCAAAGCTTAGCCTGTAAGCCACTGCCACATGCTCATACACAGATTAATAAAAAAGGTTAAATTAATATAAGAGTTAGTGAGTAAGAAACTAGAGCTAATGGACTAAGCAGTGATTTAATTAATACAATTTCTATGTGATTATTTTGGGGGTAAGCTAGCCAGGCAGCTGGAAAGAACAAGCAGCCCTTTCCCCCAAAATGTACTTCTGTACATGCCCTTTCCCCCAAAATGTACTTCTGTACATGTGTTGCTTTTATTGGTTGATGGATAAAGTTGTTTGGGCCAATGACTTAGCAGGAAATCAGAATATGTATAT
>NC_022010.1:56152082-56195760 GCF_000317375.1 Microtus ochrogaster
CAGGGAGACACCATGTAGCTCATGTAGCTACCAGAGGAGAAAGATGCTGGAATGCTGGGATCTTACCAGTAGGCCACAGCCTTGTGGTGATACGTAGATTAATAGAAATGGGTTAATTTAAGATCTAAGAGTTAGTTAATATGTAAGCTTGAGCTAATAGGCTGAGAAGCTTATTTATTAACAAATTGTAATAAAATATATTCACAACATACAGAGGGGAATTCCACGTCATAAAATAAAATCAATGAAATGATTCCTAAAGGTATTTTGCTACACTTATAGATTGGCTCCTCATACAGTTGTCATAAGAGAGGGTTCCTCCAGCAGCAGATGGGAGGAGGTACAGAAATCCATAGCCAAACATTATGCAGAGAGAGATAGTCTAAATTTGAAGTCTCCATTGGGTCCCTCCTACTGGAGACTGGGGGACTCCATAGAAGAGGGAGTGGAAAGATTGTAGGATCCAGAGAGGATGGAGGACACCAGGACAACATGGTCCACTGAAACAACTAAGCAGAGCTCTCATGGGCTCACAGAGACTGAAGCAGCAAGTCCAGGGCTTGAATGGGTCTGCACCAGGTCCTCTGTGCTTATGTATGTCCATTAGCTGGCTGTTTTATGGGACTCCTAACAGTGAAAATGGGCATATATCTGATTTTTTTTTGCCTGCATTTGGGACTTCCTTCCTCCTACTGGGTTACCTTTCCCAGCCTAGATATTATGACTTTTACCTTGTATTATTTTTATCTTTTTTTTGTCCTATCTGGCTATTGTGTCTTGGAGGCCTGTTCTTTCTGAAGATAAAACAGAGGGGGAATAGATCTGAGGTAAAAGGAAAGAAGGGGAGCTAGGAGGAGTGGAAGGAGAAGAAATTGTGGTTGGAATGTATTGTATGAGAGAAGAATTTGTTTTCAATAAAAGAAAACATACTGTCTGAGATAAACAGAAGTTCCTTATTAAATAGGTGGTCTGGCTAGTTTTATGTCAACGGGGTGAAAGAGTTATCTGAAAGAAGGAACCCTCACTTAAGAAAATGCCTCTGTAAGATCAGGCAATAAGGAATTTTCTTAATAGTAATTGTTGGGTACAGGCCAATATTGTGGGTGATGCTATATCACTAGACTTGTGACACTGGTCGTTGCATCAGCTCCTGCTTCCTTAATTTTTTATTACTTCCCATAGATAGATAGATAGATAGATAGATAGATAGATAGATAGATAGATAGATAGATAGATAGATAGAGATATATTTCAATTTTTTTATTGAGCTATACATTTTTCTTTGCTCCCCTCCCTTCCTCCTTCCTTTCCTTTTACCCTCTCCATGGTCCCCATGCTCCCAATTCACTCAGGAGATCTTGTCTTTCTCTATATCCCATGTAGTTTAGATCCATGTATGTCTCTCTTAGGATCCTCATTGTTGTCTGGGTTCTCTGGGATCATGAATTGTAGGCAGGTTTTTCTTTGCTTTATGTCTAAAAGCCACTTATGAGTGAGTACATATGATATTTGTCCTTCTGGGTCTGGGTTACTTCACTCAGTATGATGTTTTCTGGATCCATTCATTCTTATTCTGGCAAATTTCAAGATGTCATTATTTTTTTTCTCCATTGTGTAAATGAACCACATTTTTCTTATCTATTCTTCGGTCAGGGGGCATTTAGGTTGTTTCCAGGCTCTGGCTATGACAACCAATGTTGCTATGAACATAGTCGAGCACATGTCCTTGAGGCACAATTGAGCATCTTTGGGTATATACCCAAAAATAGTATTGCTGGGTCTTGATGTAGGTTGTTTCCTAATTTTCTGAGAAATCACCATACTGATATCCAAAGGAGCTGTACCAGTTTCAACTCCCACCAGCAGTGGAGGAGTGTTCCCTTTACCCCACATCCTCTCCAGCATAAGCTGTCAGCAGTGTTTTTGATCTTGGCCATTCTTCCAGGTGTAATATGGAATATCAGAATTGTTTTGATCTGCATTTCTCTGATGGATAAGGATGTTGAACACTTCCTTAAGTATTTTTCAGCCATTTTACATTCATCTGTTGAGAGTTCTCTATTTAGGCCTGTAACCCACTTTTTTTTACTGGATTATTTATCCTTTTGATGACCAATTTCTTGAGTTCTTTGTATCTTTTGGAGATCAGTCCTCTGTCTGATGTGGGGTTGGTGAAGATATTTTTCCCATTCTGTAGGCTGTCATTTTGTCTTGTTTACCATGCCCTTTGCTTTACAGAAGCTTTTCAGTTTCAGGAGGTCCCATTTATTAATTGTTTCTCTCAGTGTCTGTGCTACTGGGGTTATATTTAGGAAGTGGTCTCCTATGCCAATGTGTTCAGGTGTACTTCCCACTTTCTCTTCTATGAGGTTCAGTGTGGTTAGCTTTATGTTGAGGTCTTTGATACATTTGGACTTGAGTTTTGTGCATGGTGAAAGACATGGGTCTATTTTCGTTCTTCTACAGGTTGATATCTAGTTATGCCAGCACCATTTGTTGAATATGCTTTTTTCCCCATTTTATGCCTTTTTGCTTTGTCAAAAATCAGTTGTTCATAGGTGTGTGGATTAATATCTGAGTCTTTAATTCAGTTCCATTGGTCCTCCTGTCTGTTTTTATGCCAATATCAAGCTGTTTTCAGTAGTGTGGCTTTGTAGTAGAGATTAAAGTAAGAAATTGTGATGCCTCCAATAATTTTGGTAAATTTTATTTCTTTTTAAAAATATTTGCATGTTCTTTATTATACAAATTTAAAAATGTTTCTAATTGAAATTGAACACACCACTCTCTACTCTACTCTCTCTAGCCTCTCCCACTGATAGTTCCTCAAATTCTTCCAATGACCTCCTAGTTGATTATTGACTGAGGTTTTCTGTCCTGTCCAGTTCCCACAATCCTTAAGTCACAAAGAAATCTCACAGAGTTCTACATTAGTTGTAAACTGATTGGACCATTACCACGGGCGTCTTATTAACTCATAACTTATATTAGCCCATTCTTCTTGTCTATATGGCACATGGCTTGGTGCCTTTTTCAGCAATGTAGTCACATCTTGCTTGCTCTATGGCTGGATCAGAACTGTGGAGAAATGGGCTTTCCTCTTCCCAGAATTTTCCTGTTCTTGTCACCCTGCCTCTACTTCCTGCCTGGTTGTCCCGCCGATACTTCCTGCCTGGCTATTGGCCAATCAGCATTTTATTAAAATACAACTAACGGGGTGCAAACCATTGTCCCACAGCAATTGATGGCATCTAAAAAAGAGCCCACTTCTTGACTCTGATCATAATATTTCTCTTTCTAAGTGACCTCTTCTCCGCTACATTTTACAACTGTCTATGGCTCAAGAGAGTCCTATTGGGGAAGTGAACCTTTGTTTCACATCATGTATCCTCTGAAATTCCAACCCTGCTTGACTTCCTGTCCTGACTTCCTTCAATGATGGACTGTGATGTGCAAGTGTACGTCAAATAAACCCTTTCCCTTCCCACTTGCTTTTGGTCATGGTGTTTCATCACAGTAACAGTAACCCTAACTAGGACAAGTGGGAAATGGCAAATGGCAGGAATGAAGATGAAACACTCTAATTTCTTGTTAAAGCTCTGTGTTTTATTCAGCTTTTTGGTTTTCCTATTGTGTGTGTCCTTTCCTCTTATGCTGATATTAGACAGGCTGATCTTTGAAATGATTGTTCTGAAGAACTTCTTTTAAGTCTTTGCATGGGTTTTCTTCTGTTCTTTATCACAAAGCATTACTCTCAATGTGGGAGCCAGTTAAAATACTTGAGTCATTGCTCAATGTATTCTTAACTATGCTACAAAGGAACACTACCCATACATTTTCTGCATCTTCTTTCTCAAGGGTTATTGGAGTTTATTAGAAATTCTAGGCAGAATTAAACAAAATGAAATCTAGGTCTTCAGGTGGTCATAATTAATAAGCTCACAAGCAACAGACTCAACAATAAAGAGATGCAATGATAGCACAGTTATAATATATACAGCTTCAGATAAAACTACATAAATCACATCATTTCTTCAAAACTCCAAAATGGTGTATTTAGTATTATATCACTAATATAAAAAGACAGGAAGCTTAATTTGAACTGTGAGAGTAGGTAATTTAATCAAATAGAGGCTGTAATTACGGCTTGGAATTTATCAAGGATATCTGATAGTTAAGCTTTCTAACTGTTAGTTTACCTAATACATACAGCAATTCTAAGTGTGTGAAAGAATTTGAGAGATTGGAACTATATCCTATTTGGTACTTGCCAGGCAGTAAGGATTTTAGATGGTTAAACCTTAAGAATAAGAATCCCATAAAAATTAACTTTCCATTTTAAATATTTGTATTATTTCATTCATTGAAAAATAATCTTATTAAAAATATTTTTTTAAAAAATAACCCTAATTATAGCCCTAACTCTAATAGTAGCCCTAAATATAAACCTCATTCTAACACTAAACCTAGTCCCAGTACTAACCTTGAATATAACCTAGTCGCAACACATGATCTACCATTAAATATAACCATAATACTAACTATAACTAAATCCCATCTCTAGGCTAAAACTTAAATCTAGCTCTAACTATATTAACCCTGCCCTAAACCTGAACTCAATCCCTAGCCCTAACTCTTACTACAGCTCCATCCCAACCCCAACCTAACCCTAATCATAGCAATAAACCAACACCCCCAAAATTAGCAAAAACTAAAACAAAGTAGAAATCGCTGAATTTCAATAGTTTGAAATGTGAAGAGTTGATTCAGGTGTGGTGCTGTGTGCCTTTTATTCCAGCACCTTGGAAGGCAGAGGCAGGCCAGGCTCTGGAGGTCAGCCTGATCTACCGTGTTTCAGGCCAGCAAAGGGTACATAGTGAGATCCTATCTCAAAACAAAATAAGTAAAGAAACCAAGAACCAAAACAAAACCAAGAGAGTCCTAGACTCCATGAGCCTATGATGCATGCAAATGCTTTTTTAAGGCTTTTGTGACAGAAAGAGTGGAACTTCTGTGATAAAATTTTTATCTTCTATTTCTTTCGAAGTGGTAAAAGCTATCTAGATTAGCTTCAAAAACTGCTTTTTTTTAAGTATTTGATTTTGTATCATGGGTAATTCCTGGGTGACATAAGCAAGATGGCTGCCCCAAGATACCTGCTGAGCCTCTCTCCTTAAAGAAAGGATCAACGTAAAGGTGTGTATACCCTACAAAATGAGAAAGGAGACTGCGATGCTGGGCTAGGGTGGTAGAAAGGCAAAACAAATGTTACAGCAAGGGGGCTGGAGAGATGGCTCAGAGGTAAGAGCATTGCCTGCTCTTCCAAAGGTCCTGAGTTCAATTCCCAGCAACCACATGGTGGCTCACAACCATCTGTAATGAGGTCTGGTGCCCTCTTCTGGCCTGCAGGCAGACACACAGACAGAATATTGTATACATAATAAATAAATATTTAAAAAAAAATGTTACAGCAAGGACTGGAGGGGAAGTTACAAGGTGTGTGTGTACGGATCAGGGATCCAAGAGACTACAGGGTAGAGAAGATGAGTCAGGAGGAGAATCAACTAAAACAGACCTTGTTCGAAATGCCTAATATTGTGTGCTAATTTTATAAAGAAAAATAACTAAGAAACAAAGAAACCATAGCTGCTGTCTCACTGGGGTGTTTGAGAAAGGGGTCCACAGTATAGCAGAGCTGCGATGGAGATGCACCAAAGCGTGGAGACTCATGATGGGACCATTAAGAAGTGAGGAAACAACAAACAGCATCTGCCATCCCATCTCCCCAGATAAACAGTGAACCAAGAGTCCCTAAGTGCAGTGGGGAAGGTGCAAGTGAGAAGCCCCTGCAGTTCCCACTCATGAATGGGTACACGGAATATTTGCTGTTCTATAAAACTGAATCCCTCACAGGCACAGAGGAGCTGAGGGCTTTCATGAAGGAATCAGCAGTGCTGCGTTACCTGAAGAGAGCCTAACTGCACTGTACTCTCTTTAACCCAGGTTCCTGCTTCACAATGCCGTTTAGAATCCCATACCAACGGTCCCTCAAATGAGTGAACAGCCCATCAATCTTCTGTCTTGTCTACCTTCCTGCGACCTAGGAAACCAGGAACCCATTGAATCCCTGTGAAGCAGCCAAGGAGTCTTGTCCATACTCCTGAAGCCTGGAGAAGGTGTCAGTTTATCCTGCCCACCCACCTGTGGCCCATCAAGGCATCTAGGCAGGTCACCCTACACAACAGGACCAACAGAGGCTCACAAAGGCATTTGTGAAGCTGTAGACACCGATGTCATCCCTCCTTGGACTAATGGTGGAGTCCTACTCCAGTAAGGCCCTAAAACACTGAAAACAGAACCATTCCCCGAACTAGGACAATCCCCACATGCAGGTGGGTCACCAAGGGGAGTCCAGACCAATCAGATGCCAAGGTCATTCAACCTCCACTGCCAGGCCAGCTGTGTCTTGTTTACGTTCCAATCAAAGCATCTCTGCCCACAAGAAACCCACAAAATGGATAAGAATCTTGCACCTGTATCCACAATGACAACCCTACAGCTTGGAGCCTAGACCACTAAAACAGCTGCAGACATTACCAGTGTGGATTACGGTACCAGGCTGAAACAATGCCAATGCCCCCTTCTCAGCAATGCCCCAGAGAAAGTGTTTCAGTATGAAAGCAATACTATGAAATTGGCACAAGAAAAAGAACTTATTCACAAGATGTGAAAATATCAGCACTGAAACATGAGAACCATCAAGCAGTAACAACGTAATATGTTCTAAAGGAACACAATTCTCTGTCAACAGACCTGAAAACAAGAAAATTGATAAATCGGCTAAAAAGTAAAAATAGTGATTTTTTTAAAAAGGAATTTGATGAAATGCAGATCAAGCACAGAACATGTTTTAACAAAGCTGTTAAAATAATTCATAATTCAAAACGACATTCAATAGTAATAAATAATTTAGAAGATGCAAACAGAGACACCAGAGATTCAAGGAAGCAGTTTGCGTTTGTGGCACACTCCTTTAATCCTATCGTTTAGGTGGTAGCTGCGAGAGGATCAGGAAATCAAGGTCACCTTTGGGCACGCAGCAAGGACAAGGCCAGAATGGGCTGCAGGAGGCCCTGCCAAACAAGCGAAAGTGAAAGAATGAGAAGGAAAGGGACAACAGAAAGGAGTATAAAGCAACAAAAACTGAAGAACACATTTGAGAGCTTCAACAACAGACCTAGATCAAGTAGAAAAAGGACCTTGTCCCTGTTACAGAAGGTACTTTGAAATAATCTAGTCACATAAAGAGAGGAAACGAAGAAAGTCTACAAAACTTAGGAGACATTGTTAAGTGACCAATTGTTCACACAGTGGATGTTCCTGAGGGATTTTAGAAAGGCAGAAGCATACAAAGCTTATTTAAAGGAAAAGTTTATCCTGTGGCTGACTAGCAGGCTGCTGTTCCACAAACGTTGGTCTGGGCTCCTTCTGAATGAAGACAGCAGAGTAGAAACAAACTGCGTTTTCCCAGGCCCTAGTAATGAATGAGGAAGAAAACACTTGATTATAACCAAACAGGAGAGTGAAGAGTAGAAAATCCTCCTGTGAGGGAGATGGGCTTCCTGGAATCAGCACAGGACATATCAGGATGACAAATTCTTAGCACGAAGGAGATTTGTTATCCACCAGGGGCAAGCAGGGCAAGGGAGGGGGCTGCAAAGGCAGCAACAGTAGCAGCAGTAGCCATAACAAGCAGTAAGCAAAGCAAGAGAGCAAGAAAACAAGGGTTTCTACAGGATAAGTTTTTAAAGGGAAGTCTGTGCTAGGGTGAGCTGCTAAGTACTGATTGGACCTGTTAGGCAAATAACAAATTTTGACTGTTGGACCTCAGTGGTTAGTCTCTGGAATGAGTCAGTGGTTAAATAAGGAAATGGACCTGGGGCTGGCTTTAGGAATGCAATCTAGCAGTTTAGCAGTGGGGAGAAGGGGAGAAGGCAAAACCCATAGCTCGCTCCGAGTTTGTCCCCCTGCACTTCTGCCCCTTTCACTCCAAGTTTGTGGGCAAAGACAATATAGTGAAAGATGGTCTCAAGAAGAAAAATAAGGGGAAAAGAGAGAGAGAAAAGAAGAAAGCCACACAAGGCCTGCGAGCCACCAGCTTAGAAAGGTCTTGTTACCAGGAAAACTGAAGTTTCCTTGTGGGATTTCTTAGTCTGGTTAATACAGGACTTTAAAAACAGACTCAGAAGAAAGCTTGAAGACAACTTGAGTTTAGAAGATAAACATGGTACAGGTTATGTAAAATCCCCAGGACTTTGGGTAAAGTCACCAGGAAGAAGATGAAGCAAAGTTCTACCTTTCAGGTGAGGCATGGAACAGAATAGAGATGCTTTTAAGAAAGGCAGAAGCACTGCTGAGAATGGGAGTGGGCCAAGGACCTGAAGAAAGAGACCCAAAGCATCCTGTCTGGAGACATGTAGTCTTTTATGGGCCCTGCATTCATATTGTATTTCATGGGGTGGGGTGGAGTATGCTTTATTTGAAGATGTCAGGTAAGCATTTCTAGCCTTCCTCTGCAAACTGACTTCTTCCATGTTAATTTTTGTACAACTTTCTCGGCTTCCTACTCCCCTTGTCATTGACTCCATGTCTGCCTCTTTTCCTCCGTCCTTTCCAAGACGAAATGGGGCAATGTACTTGGGGATACGCCATCGCCGAACTGTTCTGCCAGGGTAAACAGAGAAGTTCAGAAACATTCCATCTTCCAACCCCGAGGATTCCTCTTCCCTCCGCTCACTAGGCAGTCACAGCTCTGCCAACCACTCCAGTGTGAGGCACGAACAGGACCTGACAGAAACTGACAGACACAAATCTGTTGGGACAAGAACTCAATGTCATTGTTAGAAAAGCAGCGAGGGCCCTGGTGCTTGAAGAGCACCCAACGACAAGGGCAAACAGAAGTGTGAGCGCACCCTTCCTCCCACAACATCAGATACTGAGAGTGTGTGGGAAATGTGGTCACCAGCTGCTAGAGAGAAGGCTGGAGGAGGAGGAAGGCATGATCCAAATGGGCAATCCATGCCGAGGACCTGAGAACTACTTTGGCTAGCTTATTCTTCTGCAGGACCTAAACCAGCAGGAGCGATGTTTTGGTTCGATTTGTTTTGAATGATATAAAGTCTAATAGCCATCTTCTACTTGTTTGTAGAGTCAGCTACAAAAATTCACAAGGAGAAAACACACATATCCTAATAATTGACTGATAGGTTTCATTCTAGTTTATTTCATATTTCAAAGTTTCTTAATTTTGACTTTTGTATTTTAGTAATACAATAACAACAATCTAAAAACTTTTTTCTCTATTACTTGTCAAGCCTCCAGTTCATAGATTTTTCTTCTAATTCCTAATTTACTCCCCCATTTCCATTTTCCAATTACTTCTCTTATTACTTCTTAATTATTAGCAAGTGTGGTTTCAAAAATCTTTACATTTATGGTAATATTATTCACAATGATTTCCAAACTTTTAGAGGTATAGTAGAAACACAGAAAACTTCATTTTAATAACAAGTATGCTGTCAAATCATTGTTTTTGCTACTGAGGCCTGCTTTCCCCCCTCTTTAAGGGAGACGGGGTGCCTAGGCCCAAGAGAAGACCCTATACAAGCAAGACTAGCATAAAATAAAACAGACAAGAAAAATGAGTGGGAACAGAACAGAGGACACATCCATCCTACTAGATATAACCAAATCAACGAAGGGGCTAAAGAAAAGAACAGAATTTTCAAATAATAAAATACTAATGGCTATTAAATGTAAAAAGTATTTCATTTCACTTGCCATCAGGAGTAAAAACCATATAGAGATTCTATCTCATTCCAGCCGTTAATAAAATACATAAAAACAAATGCTAATAAGGGTATGGACAGAAAAAAGCTCTTATATATTGCTGGTGGTCTAGACACTGTAGAAACCAGTCTGGTCACTATAGAAATCAGTAAGAAGTTTCCTCAAAACAAACAAACAAACAAACAAAAAAACTAGAACTAACATATGGCATAGATGTACTACTTCTGGATATTTACTCAAATGACTCCAAGTCAACTCATTATAGACACAGTCGCACATCAATATTTTTTATAATACTAGTCACAGAAGCTAAGGTATAGAACTAATTTAAATGTTCAAAACCAGAAACAGTGGCATATGTATGCAATCAATACTTCTTCCAATATTAAGAACGAAGTTGTGTCATTTGCAGAAAGAGAGCTATGACTTGAGAAATATTAAGCAAATTAAGATGTCTCAGAAAGACAAATACCATAAAATATAGTTCCTAGATTTTATATAGCTATACAAACTTATGTATGTTTATATGATATAGAAGTAGAAATGAGACTTCCTCCATGAACAAGAGAGACTAATGAAAGGCAGAAAGATAAGACAGGGAAGGAGCAAGAGGTGTGGAGGAGAATATGCTTGAGGCTTAATTAGTTAACTACATTAAAATGGATAAATAATATGTAAGATGTACTTGCATGAAATTGCCCTTATTTAACACTGTACCATGTACAATGAACCACATAGTAAGACCTTGTCTCAAATAAAACAAAACAAAACAAACAAAAAAGAACTAAATGAGAAGAGCTGGATGAAAACCCAAACCAAAAAAAAATGATAAATATTTAAAAAGACTATAGTGCTCACTCTCTGGTTTGGTTATTACAATACTATATCTCATAGATAAATATAAAAGTTACTCTCTACTACTCATAAATACATAAGATTTCCCAGGTATCTTTTCTATCTTTTTCTCTTCTTACTCAATGCAGAAATCATATTTAATTTGCAAGTTTTCTCATTTGACTTGCTTAGACTGTAAGGCGTATGATTTTCTCATGGATATATGTTCTATCATTCTGCCACAATGTGGTAGAATTCAGTTTTCTAACTATACCAGACCACTCTTGAAAGTATGGTAAATTGCTAAGTAGGTAATATTAATTTCTTTATTTTGATTTCAACTAATGTTTTGTTGATATTATTTCTTCCAAATATTTAGTTTTTTTTTATTTTGGGAAATAAGCACTTACTTTTCTTCATTTTTGGTAATTTTCCTCTTAAGTTACACTTGGAATTTTAAACTATAACTATTTACATATGTTAGCTGTGAAATGAATAGGATTCACTATGATGTTCTCATATGTGCATATGCCATTCATTGTCCAGCATGCTTATTCTAGTGTATCTCAGCTTCCTTTTTCCCCCTTTTGTTCAATCCACTATCTAATCTGTCTAGTAAGAAAGATTGAAAGAATTTCAGTCCTTAAAAAATGTCACTATTCCCATGAGAAAGATCTTGTAATACTTTATTTGTGATTGACTTACTTTGTTTATTTTTCTAAGCACGATGTCCTCTAGTTCCAGCCATCTTTCTGAAAATAACAGGACATTACTCTTGTTTATGAATACCTAAAAATACCTAAAAATGTGCACATGGTGTATTTCATTTATACATTCATACATTGATAGATACCGAGGTTAATTCTATATCTTGGTCTTAGTAAAAAGTGCTGCAAAAACCATGAGCATTAGACAGATACATGGACACATAGATAACAAGGGACAGATGAGTCGATAGATATATAAATACTAGAAGTAGATAAATAATAGAAAGATAAATGAGATAGATAGTTGCATAGGCAATAAATAGCTTTGATAGAGAGATTGATAAATAGATAGTAGAGAGAGCATATGGATAGCTTATATATGAGAGAAATAAAACCAGTCAGAGTGACCTAATTGCTTTCCTCATGAACCATGCTGTTTAGGCTAGGCTATTTTGATAAATACTTCATATATGACAAGGGCAGGAGCCAATAACAATGGGAGAGCATTGCCTCAAGGATAGTCAAGAATTGGCCAGTTAAAAATATGCCCATAGTATGCTTCATCTACATACCCCAAGGACAGATAGGAACAGGCCAACTGAGAACATACTTAAGTCCATAGTTCATTTGCATAATGATATCATGCTTATTGAATTTTACACCCTTTTGTAATTGTTTGCTGTCCTAAATTAGGTCTGAGTATACAAATTAGATGAGAACTGGTAGTCCTATGAGAATGTCTATAAAAAGTCCTGTAATCTCTGGAAGGGGGCTCCTCCTGCCCTCACTGCATTGAGTGTGCTGAATGAGTTCCTTGCCTGGCTCATGCTGTGCTTTGGAATAAACCTTGCTTTTGTATTCAAGTACTGGATTCCTGGTGGTCTCTCTGTGGTGGAAAGAGTTTGGGCACAACAATATACACCGACAGATTCATAAATATAGATAAATAGACTTATCTCCAGGATACTGACAGCTGGATCACATGGTGTATCAAATGGAATCCTTCATTTTCTTCTCTATAATGATAACACTAATTATTTAAAGTTCTTTTCTGCTTCGCATCTTTGCCAACACTTTTTTTTTTTTATCCTTCTGATAATAGACATTCCAACTGGGATGAGATAGAGTCTCATTACAGCGTGATCTTTCTGATGGGGTAAAACAGTGAGTATTTTCCAGATATTTATTAGTCATTTGTTTTTCTTATTTCAGGGGGCACCTTTTCAGATCATCTACCTATCTTTAACTTAACTACTCAGGTTTGTTGTCATATATTTTGATTCCTTCATATATCCTAATTATTAATCTATCAGATGAATAGTTGGAAAAGACATTTTCCTATTCTGTAAGCTGTCATCTGATTTTTAGTTAGATGTAAATCTTATTTGTCAACTCTTTTGTTTCTAGTGGTTCTAGAGTCTTGTCAAGGAAATACTTACTCAGACTATTATCTTTTCATTATTTTCCGTGTACTTTCCACTAGTTGTTTCAAAGTTTCAGGTCTTGTATTGAGATCTATGAACCATTTTGAACTGACTTTTCCTTTCGTTCCAGGAATCTAGTTTCATTTTTCTACATGTGTTATCTGAGTTGTTGTTAGGGACAGAACCTGAGCTCTGAGTAGTCTTAATAAACAAACCTTGGCCACCTGTTCCCAATATTCCAATTAAACAGACAATAGTGAAGAACCCAGAAAGGAAATTCCTTCTTTGGGAAGAAAAAGAGTTCTAGTGAGTCCCCAATTCCCTCTTCAGATTATGACATGAGATTTAGGCTTAACTAGAAGGCAAGACTCAAGTGTAACTAAGCAGTTCTGGTCACAGGCATTACTGCCCTTTCATTATCTGGCTTCAATCTATTGTTCATGGTCGACTAATGATTTGCCAGACCTACATGAAATGTCTCCTCTGCCCAGCATCAGGATTCATCTCCACCTTTGTCTTCCCCTGACAGATTACCAGGTATTGTTTAATGGCTTCCTATAAATAGGAACATTTCCTCCTGGAAGGAGTGGGAGGGGCTCACAAAACTCAGGAAGAAGATTAGTCTTAACAGGGTCACAAGGCCCCCTCTTCGGGTTATAAAATCAATAAAAATTGCTCAGAAGGAGACTCTCCCACTGGAAAGAGACTCATAGCTGCCTGTAAGTCCCGCAGAGAGCTCCAGGAACACAGCTTTCGTGCTTCAACATCCTTGTTGAACTTTGGGTGATGCAGTTGCCTTTACGTCACTCATATTCCTGTCAACAACTCCAGTAACTCCAGGATTCACTAAGGTAGACTGAATTGGAATCATTTCATTGATATGTAATTGATAGATGACCTTTATGGGACAATTGGATAGTTCAGTTCTTTTTTTTTTCCTCTCTTTCTTCCATTTATTTATTTATTTGGTTTTTCAAGATAGAGTTTCTTTGTGTAGCTTTGAAGCCTGTCCTGGAACTCGCTCTACAGACCAATCTGGCCTTGAACTCACAGAAATCTGCCTGCCTCTTCCTCCCGAGTGCTGGGATTAAAGGTGTGCATCACCACCATCCTGCAACTGGATATTTCTTTACATATACCTAGGACAAGTCACAAACCAACAGGACCATTACATCAATGTTCTGAGAGCCAAAGAGAGGGACACGAGTCTCTCTTTAGAGTATCCTCAATGCTTCCAGAACTGGATGTTTAGTTTTTCCAGTTACATTTTTTTAAAGAAGCTATCCTTTCTCCAGTGTAAATTCTCTAGTACAGTTTAATAATATCAACTAAAATTTAACTGATAATAGCATTAATTAGAAAATCTTGCAAAGTCTTTAGTTGCCTGCCTTGTGTGTGATGCCCAACATTTTGATAGAAGGGTCTGAAGAGATAGTTCGAAGGTTAACCACCCATACTGCTCTTCCGTAGCTCAAGTGTGGAATCTTGAGGGCTGAGGCAGGAATGTGTATCCTCTGTCTGAAGTTACAGGTCGAGTTCTGAAGGCATCTAGAAGACAAAAAGCTCGAGGAATGTTCTCCTCCAACCAACCTCACGCCTGTGGATGGTAAAGACAGTCTTACTTTCCTCTTACCTTCAGATCTATGGGCTCCTACACTCTGAAATGTGAATTGGTAAAGGTGCTATCAGAGTTCACTTGGCATTAGTTGGCTTAAAGTAGGCATGAAAATAGATGAAAAGTAGCAAATCTGGGGATGACTAGAACAAACCTGGTAGGTAATGGGAAGAACCCTGAGCTACTGAAAGCTCAACCAGTTATGCACATCCCTGCCTCTGAATATGGGTGTGGAGTCAACCCAATGGCACATGAACCATCCACCAGTAGCTACACTCTGAGTGAAAAGTGACTCTCCCTACCCCAGCAGCCATCAACTACCAATGCCTTCTTACTTAGCAATGTTTTACTAGTAAATCTTTAACCAATTAAAGGTTTATACCTGTTCCTGTGGCCTCCAACTGTTTCATTCATCCAGGGGATTTCACTTGGTAAGGGTTTTTTTATTTTTTGGATTTTTTTTTTTTTGAGTCAGCTGCTGACTGTCAGGTTATCGTCAGGAAACTCTATATAGGGAGGAAATGCTATACCTAACCAATCAGACAAGATGTACCCACTGTTGTAATAGTGCCAACACTGTTACGGGGCTAACCAACTGTTTTCTAATTCAGTTTCAGACCTGCTTCCCAAAGAGAAGTTCATGCCTGTAAACCTGGGCAAAACCCTATGGTTCAGAAGGTCGTAGACTTTATTGGAAGAACCTTCTGCTTTTGTTTTGCTAAATGCTAATGTTGCCTTTTAATTTTTAAATATTTACATTTGTTTCTATCAAGTAGTGCTGTTCTCAGTCTTGGTCATAGAAACTTCATTTTCTGTGGACAGCAGTTAATGAAGAGACCCAAACTGATCAACAGGCTGAGAATAAGTGACTTTTGAGTGCTCAGCCATAAATGGAAATCTTATATCCTCTCTCTGCCCACCCGAAGGCTCGGTGAGCATTGTGAAAGATGGGATAAAAGAATGCAGAAGCTGAGAACAAGAAGAGCTGTGAACTGCTGTCTTCTGATATGGGCATGACCATAACACTCATGACCTGAAAGCAGCTGTGGTCACCCATACAAGATCAGCACAAGATCAAGCCAGTTAGCATTCAAACAAGGATAGGACAGAGGCTTATGAAGCTCTGTTGCTATCACTAGGGATGTAGATTGTCCATGCACCATTGGATGGCCCCACACTCTTATGTCCATAGAAAAGCATCAACTGAACTCAAGAGAGAGAAGAGACAGGCTAGACTCAAGGTATTAGGGAACATGTTGGGGGTAGTCTTGGGAAGATTAGAAAGAAGTAGGGGCTAGATATGATTGAAATGGAATATATATACATATATATATGAATACATATGTATATATATATGAAATTTGCAAAGAATATAAAAATTATTAATTTGAAAGAATAATTGAGAAGCAGTTCAGTCCCCATCCATTAATGTTGATGTAGAACATGCCACAGTTTATTTAAATCCCATTACTGGGGTCCCAGGGCTAAGAGGAGGTGGACATGAGCTGCTGTCTTTAACTCTAAAGACCTTCCACTTGACAACATCTCCCAAAGTTGGGGGGACTAGTTTTCTCCAATGGAGTCTCACTGGAAACTACACTTAAGGGAGGCTCAATGCCCAGCAGCAGATGGTCAACACAGAAGAATTCAATGGTTTTGTTGGAGATGTTTTATCCCATAATGCTTTGTTTGGACATTTTTTCACCTTTCTTGTCTTTTCATCATCTATTGATGTTTCCCATTTTGTTTTTAAGGGCATACACATATGTTTTTTTCTGTATGTATGTGTTTATTGTCTCCTTCCCCAAAACCTGTCATTTGTCTGTTTGCTTTGTTTTAGTCTGTTTTTTTATTTTTTAATTCACCTGTTTGTTTTTTTTTTCAGGGAGAGAAAAAAAGGCATAAAATTGGATAGATGGGATTGGGTTGGGGTTGTTCTGGAAGACTTAAAAGGTGATGAAGGAGGGGAAATCATGATCAGAATATACTGAATTAAAAAAAAACACCATTTTTTTAAAAAAATCCATTACTTTTTAGAAAATTAGTTTGAAAACTGACTTTATCACATCTTTAAAAGCAGGAAAAACAGCCGGCGGTGGTGGCACACGCCCTTAATCCCAGCACTTGGGAGGCAGAGGCAGGCAGATCTCTGGGAGTTCAAGGGCAGCCTGGTCTACGAGAGCTAGTTCCAGGACAGGCACCAAAGCTACAGAGAAACCCTGTCTCGAAAAAAAAGCAGGAAAAGCAAGTCTATTGTTGGACAAATCAGGTGGGCGGCTCAGAGAATATTGGCAGGTGTTTGCTAGAGGATCTGGGTGCTGTCAGATGGCGTTCTTAGTTGTTGGATTTGTGGAAGCTAGCAGTATGTTTACATATTTTAAAAAATTTACCTAATAGTCATGAAGATGTTAGGCCACACAGAGAGATGAGTTATAAATAGCTAGTAAGAGGTAGCCCAAGCTAACTTGGTTCCCAATCTATACCCTTCTAGCACCCCGCGGTCACTGAAGTTTTAATCAATCAGGTAGAATGGTTAACATGAGTACAAATTTTTCTTTTAATAAGTTAAAATACACACCCCTAATGGAAGACTTTAGATGGTGAGAGATGATGCTTGAAGTTGTATGCTACAGGAAGCCTACACTGTGCAAATGAGACCCCGTGTCCCCACTCACCAAATGAGCCCCAGTACTCATGTGAACATGGTGCCATGTGAGGTATTCAGCGCTCTCTCTCTCTCTCTCTCTCTGCTCTGGCCAACTTCCTCCTTTGGAAGTGTAACCTTTCTTATAAATCTGCTCCTGCTACTGATGTATGTCTGCTCAGCTCCTTGCTTGGGGACACAATTACCTAGAACCCCTTTGGTCATACTTCTGAACCTCAATATCCATCAACATCTATATAATGGGATGAGATTTAAACTGAATCTGGGGTTCTTACGCTCAAGATGCATAGAAAGTTGGGAGACAGAAATCAAGAAAGATGTGCCCTGGGGAAAGCCAATGAGTATTTCCGAGCTCAAACTTCCATCTCGAGGAGGCAACCTGGGGGAATGTGAAGAGGGCTTCTGAAACACAGAAGCGAAAGAGTGGATGGGAAGTCCCAGCACCGAATAGGGTCTTATTGTGTAATATTAGTTGATGTGCTATATGCTGTGGAATATTTATTTAATGATGCAAAGATGTGCTGCATTCTTTTATGTTGCTTTTGTTTAATACTGTGATGCTGTGTTACTTTGTCTGCCTGAAACACCTGATTGGGTCTAATAAAGAGCTGAAGGGCCAATAGCTAGGCAGGAGAAAGGTTAGGTGGGGCTAGCAGACAGAGAATAAATAGGAGAAAGAGAGAAGAGGAGAAGTGAGAAAAGGAGAAGGAGAGGAAGACGTCAGGGGTCAGTTACCCAGCCACAGAATAAGAAGGGAAGAAAGGAATATAAAATAGAGAAAACTTAGAAGAAGAGAAATGGGTTAATTTAAGTTTAAAAAAAAGAAAAAAAAAACTCCGGTGGTTGTTTGTATTCAGAGGGCCATGTTCTCTGCCAGAGGAAAGAAGATAATGTTGATGACTGAGGAGACAGAAATGGTCAGGCAGCGACTTTGAAAACAAACAGTTCTGGTTTTTATCTATGGTCAAGATGCCACAATTGTTCCCACTGGAGACTCTGATTCATGTCTGACGTGGGTACTATCTTTACCAGAAGTGAGACTTGTCAGAAATGCTCTGGCTAGAAACCCCAGTTCAGCCACCGGATGGCAAGACTCGTACACCTGTGGATGGGCCAGCTGTCCTGGCCAGCTGTTTTGTTTTGGGGGTTCGATAGGCTCAAGCATTTGACCATCTGGTTCCCAGTTGGCAGCACTGTTTTGGGAGGTAGTACGGGTTTACTGGAGGAAATGTGTCACTGGTGGTGGGCTTCGAGAGTCATAGCCTCCTCTCGCTGTGGTTCACTCTCTGTTCTTCATGCTTGTAGTTGAAGATATCGCCCATCTCATCACTTCCTGCTGCATGTCTGCCAATAGCTGCTATGTTTTCCCAGCCTGATGAACTCCTATCCCTCTGGAACTATAAGCCAGAAATAACTCTTTCTTTCATACATTGCAGCTGTCATGATATTTTATCACAGCAGCAGAAAAATAACTATATAACTTATAATATAGCTATATAACTTATGATAAAATGGGGATACACTGTGGTGTAAGAAACCTTTTACTGGTCAGTCTTGGACATATTTAGAAATTATTTTCTTCTATTCGCCTCTTGTTTTTCTTTCAGCAGAAGGCACGGGGATAGGAACATAGTCTTAAATACTGTGACATGAATGAATGGCAATTGCCCATGAGCAAGGTTTTTATGAACTTTACATAAATAACTATGTTGGGCTTTGTAACTTAGAAAATGATTTGGATTAAAACATGTAATTTAAAAGTTTTATGGAGTTTTCATTGTGTTTTACTTCGTTCCCTTTCACTATACATCTTAAATGGTTTTTAAAGGTCTGCAAATCAAAATAGAATACTGATATTTCTAGCAAACTCACAAAGTGGTGTGCATAGCATTCTATATTGTTCATATGGCAACAGAAGCCACTTGATTCTAATTGTTAACAATTGCAGCTGCATTTTACCAGATGCAATGCCTATTCCGGAAAGGGCTTAAGTTGGGTGAGTGTTAATGATGGTGAATGGTGCTCTCAAAGTGAGCTAATTTTGCCATAGCTGAGTATGGTTGTGAGTATATGTCCTACAGAAGAACCTTAACATGAAAGCTCTCTTGTTCAGAAATGAAAATACTCATTCTTGAAACTTGCTTTTGGTTGAAAAATACTTAACCTTGGAACACCACCTGCATCCCTTAGCAGGCTGTCGTTTCTGCAAAGCCTTCCTTGCTCCCAAGTGGTACCTGCTTTCTTTGAATGCACATCTGTCACTCAGTTACTGTTTGCTGTGCTGGGATTGTTTGCTCTTGTCTGTTTATCTTTGTGCATTGCAGCATGTAATAGGCACTGTATTTGTTTCATAGACTTTTGCTTCATTAACAAATAATGGATCTGGGAACCAGTTTTTTTTTTTTTTTTAAACTAGAAATACAACTCCACTTTGATAGGATGTTTTAGTGTTTTCTTTTTCACATTTTTAAAAAGCTGTTTTTCTTTTTTTTTTTTTCTTTTTTGCCAAGTGATGTTTGATATCTATTTAGTGAGTTCTGGAAGGGAAAGGGGAGAAGGGGGAAGAGAGAAAGAGAAACAGAGAGAAAGCTTATCTATTTTTGAATTATCTATTATCTCATTTCTCAAAAATTGGAAACCAAGATTTTATGGGACATGTCACAATAATGGCTGTATTCGGGTGCCAATTTGGACCTCCCACTTCCAAGCTCAGAAGAGCTGCGGGGCTCTCCTGCATTCAGTGTTTGCAGAGGAAACATCTGTGCCAGTTCTTCCTGGGGCTCCATCAAGAGGAAGGAGAACAAAGACCTGTGCCTTGCTTGCCTTTGTAGCCCTGACAGTGGTTTCCCTTCACTAACACTGACTTCCAGAGCTGTCACTCCCACGTTTCCTTCCTAGTCTGCAAAACTCTTTGTTTTCACTGCAGCAGATACGCCTCAGCCTCAGCCTCACTCATTCACAGGCTTATTCAATGAATAAGGTACTCCAGCCACATCCAAACGTCTACAGTGTTACTTCAGGAATCTGGCTGTTTCAAGGTGAAGCTACCATGCCTAACTTGCAAAAAAAGAGTCCTGCTGGCTGTCACCACTGCCACTATTGGAAAGGCCCCCTTTCCACTCCAATACTCATATTGGAACTTTCGATCTACTTGGGTTAACATTTTCTCTGTTTCTTTTTTCTTTTTTTTTTTCCTTGCAACAGCCCCATGTTTCAACTTCGTTTCTTATTACTAAGCTTGGGAGCTGTGGGCTTTGCTTTTGGGAGAGTTGTGAAGTCATGTGCCAAGTCTGGCTGTGATAGGAAAGTCCACAAAAGAACAGCCTGTTAGAGAAAGTGGAAACCGAAGGCAGAATCTCAGAAGGAAGTGGACGTGAGAGTCAGAAAGGTCAAATGAAGAATGCCTGCAAAGGTTGGGGGTGACATAGAGGGCAGTTCTGGAGACCCAGGTTAGCAGAGCAGGGCAAAACCAGGAGGGCCCACCCAGGCAGAGCCGAGATGGCCTCCCCCATATTGTCTGTAAGTCTGGAAACTCTTTTTCTAATTCCTTCAAACTTTACTGAAGAATCTCGATTCCAACTTCATCCTCTGGGGATAATGTTTGTAAAAAAAATTCAAGCCAGGCTGGATACTCCATTGAGAAATTTGAGGGAAATTACTCTGAGCTCAGTTAAAAAGACATTTTGGGACCACTGAGTAGAACCATCAAAACTGATATTTAGAAATGCTAATTAACATCTACCACATACAAATAATCCAGTGCCAAGAGGGACTTCACTATTTGTTGGCAGTTCTGTCCCATACTATGTAATGCTTGAAAGTGTGTGTGTGTGTTTGTGTGTGTGTGTGTGTGTGTGTGTGTGTGAATTCTAAAAGTTCTTATTCATGCTTACCCATTTAATTTTACTTCCGTTCACCCTACAGACATCTGAAATCGATATCAGCTGGTATCACAGTTTGATCCCCTTCGTCCCATTTCAGGGATATCATAGATTTTGTTAACTTGATACAAACCTACATAAACCTTAGACGAGTCTCCCTTGTGGAACTGCCTCCATCTACTTAGCCCGTGGATATGTATGTGGACCATTTTCTTGATGGCGAATTGATGTAGGCAAGCCCGGACCACTGAGAGGAGTGCTATTCCTACCGGATGGTCCTGGGTTATAGAAGAAAGGCAGCAGAACAAGACAGTAACCATCATTCCTCTGTGGTCTCTACTTCAAGCTCCTGCCTACAGTTCCTGCATTGGCTTCTCTTGGTGATGTAAAGTGGAAGATGAAATAAGCTCTTTCCTCCCCCAAGCTGCCTTTGATCACTGTTTTATCACAGCAACCGAAAAGCAAACTAGAATGAGAGGTTTCAGGCTCTTGTGTCCCCACATGAGAAATGGCATGGACACCTATTTCTAACAGAGCGCTGATCTCCGAAATAGAAAAATAACTCAGGAAACTAAATGGCCAAAAGACATTTAAGGAATTGCTCAACATCCTTAGCCATCAGGGAACTGCAAATTGAAATGGCCCTGAGTTACCATCTTCTACCTATCAGAATGGCTAATATTAAAAACACCAGTGACAGCTTATGCTGGAGAGGATGTGGAATAAGCTGAACACTCCTCTATTACTGGTGGGAGAACAAACTTGTACAGCCACTTTGAAAATCAGTATGGCGGTTTCTCACAAAATTGGAAATCAATCTACCTCAAGACCAAACAATAGCACTCTTGGGCATATACCCAAAGAACACACAGTCATACTACAAGGACATTTGTCCAACTAAGTTCATAGCAGCATTATTCATAATAGTCAGAACCTGTAAAAAAAACCTAGATACCCCTTACCTGAAAAATGGATAAAGAAAATGTGGTACATTTCACAATGGAGTAAAAAAAAAAAAAAATGACATCTTGAAATTTGCATGCAAATTTGCATGCAAGTGGATGGAACTAGAAAAAAATCACCATGAGTGAGGTATCCCAGACCCAGAGGAACAAACACAATATGTATTCATTCATAAGTTGATATTGGAAGTAAAACAAAGGATAACCAGGCTATAATCCACAACCCCAGAGAAGCTAGGTAAAAAGAAGGACCCTAAGAGGAACACATACGGAAGGCCCCAGGAAAGGGAAATAGTTAAGATCTCCTGGATAAACTGGGACGGGGCTTAGAAGGTATGGAATGGGAGCATGAGGGATTGAGAAGGCTGAGTGGGGGAGAGACGAAGGGGGAGAGCAATGAAAGAGATGTTTTGATAGAGGGAGCTATTAATGAGTTAGGAGGAAATGTGTTAGGGAGTACCCAGAAATCCACAAGGATGATCTCAGCTAAGATTCCGAGCAATAGTGAAGTGGGCATCTGAATGGGCCTTCCCTTGTAATCAGATTAGTGACTACCCTAATTGTCATCATAGAACCTACAGTCAGTAACTGATGGAAGCAGATGCAGTGATTCACAGTCAAGGACTGGGCTGAGCTCCTGGAGTTCAGTTGAAGAGAGGGAAGAGAAAAGGAGGGGTTAAGATCATCATGGGGAAAATCACAGAGACAGCTAACAGAAGCTCACTGACTCTGTACCGTCAGCTAGGGAATCTGCAGCATAGGACCAAACTAAGTAAGCCCTCTGAATGTGGGTGAAAATTGCGGGGCTTGATCTGTTTTTTTTTGGGGAGAGGGTGCTGGCAGTGCAACCAGGACTTATCCAGGGTACATGAACTAGTCTTTTAAATCCATTCCCTATGGTAGGATACCTTGCTCAGCCTTGATATAGGAGGGGAGGTGGAGACTTGTTCCTGCCTCTACTTGGTATGCAGGACTTTGTTGATTCCCCGAGGGAGGCCTTACCCCTCCCCCCCCCTGTGGAGTGTCTGAATAGGAGAGAAGGGGATGCTGGGCAGGAGAAGCAGAGGGAGAGGGAACTGGGGTTGGTATGCAAAATGAAAACATAAATACATAAAACAAAAAACAAAATAAATGACAACAAAAAACCCTGAAAAACTTAAGGCCACCAGGAAAGGCCTGAGTCACAAACAGGTTCATAAAAGACAAAACCTTACACAACAGTATACAGCTGATTAAATTTCCAATGAGGAAAAGTTAGTAAATTTTTCTTAGGGTCACATTTAAGAAAACCAGCAAAGGCAGATTTATTTAGTGAGGCCACACTGGGTGGAAGACAAATGAGACAAATGAGGACCACCGCTGGCTCCCTGCGTGCGTCCATCCTTTTCTAGGGTTAGTTTTGCTTGGATGCTTACTTCATCCATCCCTTCATCCACTCCAGACATCAGGAAGAAGCTGTAAGTGAAGGTATTCCAGTTTAACTTTTAAATTTTGGGGCTTTGAGGCTTTAAAGAACAGAAGTAAAGCAGAGATAATCCCTAAGGCCCAGGAGAAATTATCAAAAGCAAAAAGACAAGCCTGAGTGACAGCCTTAGACACGGGGACAGTTCTTTCCTGTCTGCTACTCCAGAGAAACTCCACAGAGAACAAGATCCAATGGGTGATGCTTCCCATAGTTGTAGACACCTGAGTCACTGCTCTCAATGGAGTTGCAAAATGCAAGTCTACGCTCCAAGGATGCTGGATCATCAGCTCCAATAATACTTGCCCTTACAGACTGGAGCTACCATGCATTCGCTGATGATGTCGCTCTAGTGACTGCAGATAACCAAGGAGGTACCTTGGGGAACTTTTGACATGTGAGAAAATTATTTCCAATACTAGGGGTTTGTTCTCTTCCCTTTGACATCCCAGGATGCCTTACTGACTGAACTTGTATAGTAACAGGTGTTGTAAACTTTTCCAAAAGTCAAAGGAGTTGTGGTCAGTCCCAGCTTCGGAACTGCCCTCACCTAAAAGTAAGGGTACGTTCTTGGACCCACAACTTACTTGCCCATCTACTCTGTAACACATGAATAACTAGGACACTTATAACCTATATTAGCTATGGCAATATGGTAGATGAAACTACAAAATAACTTGGCTACCTCTTTTCCATAATTAAATATAAACTTATATATACAGAAGCAGATAAAGAATGGACCACCCAGTGAGTTAGACCACCAAAATGCTCAGTAGATTCAAGAGGAAGTTTCTGTTGTCCTAAGTAAAGATGGAAAAACTAGTAAGAGGATTTATGACTCATGGTACCTCAAAAGACAGGCATGAAAGGTTCTAGGTAACTGTGCCTTTGGGACAAAGGATTGTGATCTCAAAGTCAGAAGGGCTTCTCTGCCCTGTCATGGATGTGAAGCTAAGCCACCACCTTTCCTTCATCCAGTACAAAGGATGTGCACAGGCTGAGAAAGTAACTGGCAATTACATTTTAATTAAATTCTATCCCTGTCAAGGGTGTGAATATCTTCTGATGTTTGCTGATAATCTTCTCAGAATGGAAAGAATCCTACCTCTCTGGCTAGTTAGAGGCCTATCCTGCCAAAGAGTTCAGGAATTTAGCCTCTAGAATAAAACTTCCCCGTTCCGTAAACATGCTCTAAAGTGTATCCTAAGAATTAGGGCATTAAAACCTTCAAACTGTTAAAAGACGTAGAAATTCTCTTCGAACAAGGGTAAAACACACATATTAACTTTGTTGGTTTTGTTTTTTTAAGACAATGTTTCTCTGTAGAGCTCTTTCCCTGTCTGTTTGCCTGTCAGGATGCTTATCTGCCCTCATAGCCTCAAACTATTTTCATACTAATTTATTCCACCATTAGAGTTCCTTTTTAGAATTGCTCTTTTGTGCTTGCCACATTCTCAGGATGGAGCTAACACTGGTAGTCTGTTTTTCCAGTCCGCAGACTCTCATTTCTGAACTAAAGTTAAAACAATGAGGGCAGTTATATTACCAGATCCGGAGGCCTTGGCTATATGCTTCCAGGTAGCAGAAGTGGGAAACTGCTTACTCCTTAAGGAGAGATGCTGTTTTGTTAGTGGTTTCTTTTGCTTTGTTTTGGTTTTGGATTTTTTTTTTTAAAACAGGATTTTACTATGTAGAACAGTTTAGCTTTCATCTCACAGAGATCTCCCTGCCTCTGCCTCCACGGGACTAGGATTAAAGGCCTGTGCCACTACGCCCTGTAGAACTTGGTTTCAAAAATAAGTGGGTTAGAACAACTTCAAAACACCAGGATAAATTGGCTCATCAAACATCTCACTGCCAGGAGCAAGCACTCCCAGGAGAATCCATAGTCATGGCTTCCCTGGCATTTGTTTTTTATGGTGCTAATTGCTGCCAGAATCAAGTTGCTATTTTTGAGACCTGCTATTTTTAACCTCCTTGTAGGATCTATGTCTTATAGGATAGGCCCTGCAATGATCTTTTACGAAGATTTGAGGCAGAAACTATGGTGAAATATGGGAAGGAGGCAAACTGGTCAGCCCTGTTGGTCCAGCCAGGTGTCCAGCTGCCTCCTCTTGGTTTTAATCCCTCATCACATCGGGCCTGTAGCCAGAGGTGCTCCTTTAGAAGATGACAAAGAAGCAGGGACCAGACCTCTCTTCTCCCACTTCCTGGCCTTGGGCAAGGACCTTCTCAGAACTGCTGTTTTGTGAACCCTGTCCTACTTGACCTGCATCTGCCTTTTGTCCTCATCACAGGGGAATCCAAACATCAGTAGCAAATGATCTAAACAGTCGACAGAAGGGACGAGTAACATGCACGGGCGGAGCGCGTTCTCGTTGCTTTCTGTTGTTTTGATGAAGACTGTGGCCAAAAGCAAGGTGGGGAGGAAAGGGCCCCCTTACATCTTACAGGCCCGAGTCCACCGGCAAGGAAGTCAGGGCAACAACTCAAGGCAAGGAAGCTGTAGTCAGGAACTGCAGCAAAGACAATGCAGGAACTTAGGGCTTGCTTCCTACCGTGCTTCCTTAGGCATTCAGGAACATCCGCCCAGAGGTGGCACACCCACAGATGGTTTGGCCCTTCAACAACTGCCATTAATCCAGAAATTACAGATGTGTCCACTGACCAATTTGATGGAGACCATTCCTCAATTGAGGGTCTCTCTTCCCAAGGGATGAGGTGTTTGAGAGCAGATAAAATGCGTATCTTGTCATCAGGATTTGCTGTCATTATTTTTATAAGAATTGCATTATTTCTAAGAGGTTAGAAAAGCAAGGAAGGGAGCCACAGAGCTGGCTTAGCCTTTGTGAAAGCAAACGCCAACAAAAACCTTGTTAGTTTCCTAAACTGTGACCATCAGAGCCACTTCTGGTAAAGGACATCCGGAAGGCCAGCCTGCTTTCGTTTCGTGTGTTTGCGTGTTTTTGCCATCATTTCTGCGGAAAGTGGGAGGCACTGGGGAATGCTTTTAGCTGCCTCTTGCATATTTTGCCTGTTATGGAATTTGGCTTCTGTCTAAAGACTACTGATTATTCCCCACACTCTAAGACAGGCACTCTAACCATTCCCTACCCGCCAGCTTCCTCTCTCCTACTGATGTCTCCTGGTTTGCCTCATTCTGTCAGACTCTTTGCTTTGGGCACTGGTATCGTTTTCATGGGAAAGATGCTTTGGATGAATGCTAAGCTGATGGTAGCTGAATTTTCTATTTTTAAGTCTCCTAGAAGCTTTTGTTTGCAGAAAACAATGCATACAGTAGCTTGTGCTGTCCCTGACACTCAGTGTAAGATGATTACAAACTGGAAACTGCTTTTTAAAAAACATTTAACACAGCTTTTGGGGGGAAAAAAACCTAGTAAAATCAATTTCTAGATCTAGAAAATCTTAGAATGAAACCAAACGCAATTTATACTTGTTCGATTAGCTTCTATAATACATCGAATGCACATAAAGTTTAGATACATCATGTAAACTTAAAGCGTATTGTGCTTTATACCATATATGTATCCAGCAAGTAAGTTCTGAAATGCAAAAATCCCCTTGTCCCTGAACATCTCACCGTGTTTTTCTCACCTGCTTGGCGCCATTCCTATACAGTCTCCAGCTGTAGTTAGATTATTGTCATAGTAGTGGATTTCCTCAAGGGCCTCAAACAGCTAACGAAGCAATACGCAAAGACCGAGAGGAACCCTTCTCAAATTGGTCAATTTTAGCAAAGTTCATAGCATAAAAACTTGTAACCCCTTGTGGTTCCTTTAAGCATTGAGCACTTTAAAGCCCGAATTCACAAATGTCGTAAATGAGATTACCTTAAATACTTAGAATTTACGACAAACACAAATGAGGAAAAACTCCAAGTGCTCTAGCCAGAGTCGTCCATTTGTGATGTTAGTGCCTCTTAAATGTCTTCAATACAACGACTTCAGGGGAAATTGAATGCATTTGAAACTCATACTTGATAAAAATAAAAATTAGGCAAAGCAGCAATGTTGCACTAATTTTATTTTCTATGTGCTTCTTTTTTATTCATTTTTATGTAGCCTTGTGTTTGCAAGCATGGTTACTTATAAGTAGGCAGAACAGAACCACTTATGTGGTATTTATGTTATGAGAACAAAATCATACTGGATCAGGGAGCCATGCTTCTCTCAGCATGCATCGCTCTGTCTGAATTACATCTATAATGACTATATTCAAATAAAAGAACATTCTAAATCCCTGAAAGTTAATACCTGAACGCCTCTAATTTTGGAGTACCCAATTACATCGCAGATGTAGAATCTGAGCAGAGCTGGGCAGACTTTTCAAACTTGACCCTTTCTAGACTAGCTGGACAATCCCTTGATGTGGAGGACTGTGCAGGGAAGGTGCTGTTGGATGCCTACTGGCAGCCCTGACACCTCCCTGTGCTAACCATAACTGTCACCAGACAGTTTGTAAAAATACAAGTATCTTTTGGTATAATTGGAGTCAAAATAACACTCAATTGAGAACCACAGATAAAAGATATAGAGGAATGAATAGGATTATTTATGTTCACTCTGAAATAACCAATACTGGTGCTTTGTGGCTATTTACCACCTATGACCATTTTAAGAAAAGGGAGAGAATGACCTGAAGACGGTAGACATAACAAAAGGGGGAGCTGGTAAGTCATTGAGTTATTTGAGATCCAAAGAGGGGTTTTCCATGGGAGAGGAAAGGCAAGCAGCTTTTAGGGACAACGAGGAGCAAACCATACCCCTACCCCAGCAACATCCAACCTGGGAGACAAAGAAACAAAGCTGTTCAGTGACTGCTGTCCTCCAGGAGGCACCAGAACCAGGAAGTACAACAGCAGGGAGACTCTGGAAAGCAAACTGAGAACTTATCAGGGTTTCATGAGTTGGCCATGAACTCCAAGAAGAGAACGAAAAGATTTCAAGCCTTGAAGAATGGTGGATGTCAGAGTCACAAAAGGCTTAACACTGCTTTACAATGATTAGTGTCTCAACTGGAGATTTCCCAGGAGGCAGTGCTCAGTTTCTTGCAATGACTGACATAAGGTGATGGTCCAAGGGTAGTATGCTTTTGTTGCTGTACTCAGACAGTCTCACTTTGAGACTTAGATAGGGTCTTTCACTTGTGCCAGAGTCTACAAAAATTACGTGTTCAGACTTTTGAATGTGACCTATCTGGGTATGTACCACAGCTCTGTCCTGTCTGAGTCTGGTTTGTGTGGCTATCATGAAATGATTGTGACTGTTTCTGTTATAAAACAAAAGAGATTTACTTTACTCATGATGCTAGTTACTATACATAGAGAAAGCACAGCATTGGGCAAGTTCCTTTCCCTCCACACTGCATCACAGGACTCTGACATGGGAAGGGAACTTCCAGAGGCACAAGGCCATAATGTATATGAGAGGGCGACCTACTTTTTAGTATTCTTGTTTGGTGAGGTAGCACTAGTCTGTTCAGGAAGGCGTGCTCATGACCTCGTTATCTTCTTGTTGGCTCAGTCTCTGCAATCACTACCTCCAGTCTCTCCATACTGGGAACCAGCAAACCAGCAGATGGGACTTTTTAGGTGATAGATGTCATTCAGTCCAGGCACGTTTCTCATCACTGGTGTTTGTGTGTGTGCACATGCCTGCACTGTATGCACGTGCTTGCATGTGTGTGTGTGTGTGTGTTTGTGCATGCACACATGTGTGTGTGTGTGTGTGGTACAGTGGCTTTACTAGGATAGCGTATAATCCATAGAGGCTGAGTGGTCCAGCAGCCATCATCCAATGCTAGAGAGGTGGAGAAGCTGGTAACTGCTCAGTCCATGATGAAAGAACCCTCCCATTCTGGAGGACAGTCTGTTCCCTTCTTTGAATTCTTCCGGAAATACCCTCACGGATACACCCAGAGGTGTGTCTCCTAGTGAATTCCAGATCAAGATTAATCATTAGGTCTGTCCAACTTAATGTACAATGCCTTCATTCCACGCCAATGGCTCCCGAGTCTTAGCTTACCCTCCAGTCTTTGAAGGTTCAAATTCAAAATATCTTCTGAGATTCAAATTCCTTCCAATCATAAACCTATTTAAAACAAAACAACACAAGACACAACAAATCCCATAATAAAACACAATACAAAACAAAACAAAATTTATACTTGCAAGTAAAATGGTGAGCCAGGATCAGCTACACAAACCAACTAACCCAACTTCTTGGTTCTAGTTTCTTATCTTAGTTGATTTTGTGTTGATAAAATGAAATACTCAAGACTGGGTGCTTTGTTAAAAACAGGAGTTTTGCCTGGATTAGAACAGAGGAGACTAGATGGTTTATAAATTATGGCAACAGCCAGGCCACCCTGGCTGTGTCACATGTAACATGAGACATGTAACAATGAAAACCAAGAGACAGATATTGGGGTTCAAGTTGAAGATCAGAAAAGCCAAGCAGCCAACCACTAGAGAGCTCTTACCTTTACTCTCTTCAGAGTGAAAAGAGAGTTAGTTCCTTTCTCATCCTACCTTATAGTCCTTTCTAGTGCTGGGATTAAAGGCATGCACCACCACCGTCCGGCCTTTATGGCTAACTAGTGGGGCTGCTGGAATTAAAAGTGTGTACTATTACTGCCTAGCCCGGCATAGGAGAGAACTGAAAAAGGAGACTATATTTGAACAAGGGCCAAAGTCTATGAGGAATCTCACTTTTAAATGACATTTTGTGGGACAGCTTTAATCTGTTATATAACCTATTCATGAGGGTCAAACCTCCATGATCTAGATGTCTTCCAGGAGGCTCAACTACTCAAAGTTTCTTCTGTCTAACTACCATAATGAGTGCCAAGTTGCCACTGTACAAACTTTTGGGAGACAAGCCGTGCCAAATCATACAGCTAATGAGGAAGAAGCTGGACTCTGGTCTTCAGTTGCTCTCAGTCATCTGTGTTCGTCCATTAGGAGCAGTTTCTCAAACAGTGGTTATGATTACTTAATCTCTCAGTCACAGGAAGGGCTCTATACATTATATGAACTGTTTAAGATGAAAAGATGGGTTAACATGTCACTATCATACAAAATAGAAAAAGCATGCAAATTTGAGTATGTAATGACTCCTCCCCACACTTGAACTGCTAAATCATATCATGAAGGACCTGCCAAGTTATGTGGATATTAAATCATTCGGCTGCATTTTAATTAAGAACCTTGTATTTTTTTTCACATGACCAGAAGAAGAAATATGAATAGATGACACATATTTGTGAGCAGTTCACAAATCTGTACATGTCCGTACCACATTATGTGACTCAGATAGCCTTTCTTCTCTAGTATGACTAATAGAAACAATCTAAGTTCATTTGTGGGTCTTAAATTTGGAGCAACTCCAAACTCCAAACGTTTATCGAGCACTGTCTGTGTGGCTGGTTCTGAAAGCGACTGGTAAAATACAGAAAGAAGATATATAGATTTTTGTCTTGCTGGGTCACTGAGGAAAAACCACACAAATAAAATACAAAAATATAAATCTGGAGAAGTGTTAAGGCATAGTAACCTGGAGAATCTGAAAGGGGGAATCAAGAGGAGAGGATGCTTTTAGCCTGAGCTTGAGTGGGAGGACATATGCAAACAGAAAACATCTGCTCCAGATGTTTGAATCTTAAAGGTAGCAATGGTGAGAATTCAGTTTGTACAAATAATGCCTTGTCCATTGGCACTGGAATTCAATCCATCTCATCTATCACACTTTTTGAAATTTTAGGAAATATCTTTTGTTTATATGGAATTATTCCACTGTTAAGAGCCTAACTGTAACCTCCAAAGTAACCCTCTATAGGGAGTCAAAGGATGTGGTGGACTTGACCTCAACTATGAGAAGCTAAACAAGTTTCTGGAAGCATTTTCCAAGGGATCTATCGGGAATTCATAATGAACTGGGGAAGATGTGGGCTGACAGCCATGTGTCTTTATCACGCTGTGTAAAGTTTCAGAATAGCTAAAGCTAGACTCAAGATGCTTGATGGTGCTGGGAAGGGAGATAGACAAGTTCCAAGAGAGGAAGAGATGAGTGGAGCATTGAAAGGGCAAGCTAGATCTCATAGGAGGTTTGTTGGAGGAGGCGGCACCTGCAATCCAGATATTAGCTGCTGTGGATCGGAAGGTATGAATCCACTCTCTATGAGTAGCCACCTCCCACAGATAAAATAGCAAGATGTGGTGGACTCTGGCAAAGTATAACTGTTTCCTTAAGGAAGCCATGGGTTTGTACGGCAGCCAGATACCTGGGCAAGCATGGGCAGGTATTGGAACTACTTTCGTTTTGCTAAATCAAGGAATTCATGCTTTTATAGGAAATTTCTGAATTTCACCCAACATTTTATATGCCAAACGAAACACATCTGCTAGTGGTTGAGGTCATTAGTGACCAAATTCTGATGTCTGCTCCATTAATAAACTGTTTTCAGAATCTCATAATCAAAGATGAAGATATCCTTACTGGAAGCAAGTGCATTAATGCATCAGAACCCAATTTATTGCAGTAAAGGAAACCAATGCTTTCTAAGTTTGTCTGTGGAATAACTCCAGGAAAGAAACTCCAAACATCCTAGAAACAGTGGCTTGACTGTAAACAGAAAGCAATCAAGTGGTGAAATGTGGTCTCCTTTGACCCTGTTAACCCTTTCTTTGCAGAGTTGGATGAAGAAGAGTCTACAGCAAGGGTGAGGTTTGCCTACTATTGTGGATCATATATATTTTCCTTTGCATTTGCTCCTTAGGACCAATTATTATTTCTAATATTGTTCCTAATAAATGTAACGTGGAATATGGCCACGCGTTTCCAGGATGTCTCCCTCCCTCTGAACCCTTTCATTTGGTAGGTTCCAGAGGAAAGGATGTGAGGGCAGGGAGATGGGGAAAGGGATGAAGGGATGGAAAGCTATAAGGAAGTATGTGGTGCACATATGGACGCTTTCCCCACACACAAGCAGACACAGCCTGGTAGAACTCATGAGAGGTGAGCTGCTTGCCTTCTCCCTGTCTTCTCATTTTCTCTCCTGCTCTCTGCAATGCTCCGTTCCTTAAAGGAGACATACAACTGAGCACACTGAGTTTGAAAGGGTTTGGAGGATTAGTCTAAAGCGTTAGACCACGGGTTTTTCATATATTTTACTAGAGCAAAGCCCTAAGGAAAGCCTTGTCAAACATTCAGAGGGACAAAGACCAGGTCATGCAAACACCATATGCAACAAAAGTTCATAGAGAGTCAAAGAGCCCATGTGACCTCTGAGAATGGAGATGGACCTTACAACAACCATCTGTCTATAGTTAAGTTAACATTTATTTTAGCTGTAATCAAAGACCTAGAACTTTTCCCCAGAAGAGCAATGAACATTCAAAAAGTCACGAAGGGTGTACCCTGTGAATAATTTGTGAGTAAATGCTGTTCTCATCCCTAAGCTGGATGTGTCATTAAACAGAAATCAAATGAATCAATTGGAGGGGGAGTCAAAATGCCTTCAAGAAGATAAGCTTCCCCCATTGCTGATGCTCTGAGGATTACTTTTCCCAAATCCAAATCCAAAAAAAAGGATTACATGCCTGCAGCCTCACTACTCAGGAAGCTGAGACGGGAAGATCAAGGGCTCAAAGTCAGCCTGGGCTATGATTTAAGCTATTCCAAGTTACAGCAAGAAACTCTCTTGATCAAACACAAGTTTGATTTATTTCCTTTTTGCCAGGTTCTTGCTGCCCTGACCAGCAGCTCTAAAGGATAGCAGCAAGTTCTTTCCAAACTTTCAAAGCAGAAAATAGGATTGGCCTTAAGCATAAAATCCAACACAGGTGGGAGTAACCAAGCATTTACTTTGGACCTGTACCAAGCACAGGGACCAAGCGCTGTAATGGATCCTGCAAATTTGCTTGCTCAAGGGGAGAGTGACTTGTGTAAAAGTCTCTGTTGAGGTCCACCTGTGTTACCTTTTGCTTCTGGAGACTCTTCCAAGTTTTCTGTTGTGTTTTCCTTCCAGCAAACTGTATTGACCCGTTTTCTCTTTTGCTTTTCTATCAGCATGTCAGTTCCTTTTTTAAGCTTAATTAGAACACATTAGGAAGCTGTTTTGTTGCAGCAAGAATTGATTTTCCTGCTTGGGCAAGGCTCTTTCCTCCCCTTAGGGAGAGTCACTAGCATTTCTGAGATTCTTAGGAAAATACTTCAAGAACTAACCTCCCCCCACTGTGTCTAAGAGACCAGTGACACCAGGTACCATCTTGACATAAAAGAAATAGAGAGAAAAGTAAGAGTTGTGCTAGGCAGGAAAAGAGGCAGAGGGGTGTGCCAGAGAGACAGAGGCTGAAGCTGGCTTCTTTTCTTTGGGAACTCTCTGCCGTCACTGTGATCTCTTGATTATGTCTCATTTTAGTGCCACAAAAGAACACAAAAAGAAAACTGAAAGTGTAAGTATTAAATAAAACTACAGAAGTCAAGAACTGTGATGATTTAGTCCACTGACCTTTAGTTTCTTTACCTGTAGATTGGAAGTAATGGCAAACTATTGTACATTTCTTACAAAAATAGAATGACCCGTAAGGTCTCATTAATACGGCTGCCCAAATGTAAGCTGAAGTCTGAGGTCACCAATGAACCTGCCAGACAGAGGAAAGTTCACAAGGCCTCAACTCTACACAAAGAACTACAGGCAACTGAGTAAGGCTGGGAGGAGAAGAGGTGATCCCTCCCTTTCTTAGTATTTAACATCCCCCTTTACTGTATTATAACAGAGCCACTTTTGCTCACTGTCTCAGGAAAAGGCATGAGGAGCTATTTTTAACTTACTTGTGTCGTGCAAAGTGCTAAAACTTCAATCAAGTTCTTGGGCAAGGGAAAGAAGAGAACAGAATGGAAATATGGAGAGTTCTAGAAGCTCTATGAACAAAGACTACATGGGGAGATCCAGGCTAGGATACTGGGTGAAGATTATGTAATCTCCCCCAACAAGAGCTGACTATAATGCCCTGGTCTGATTTATAAGACTGTGAAGTAGAACCCTCTCCCAGATGACACTGTTAGAAAATATCAGCTTCTTTTCCATGCTCAGTTCTGCATTGAAGGCACTTGAAAAAACTTCCCAGCCCAAGCTAAAGCCTCATCATTATCAGTATGTGGTCATTAGTGTGCAAAATGTGAATACATCCTGAGGCCCCTTGAGTCCAGTGATTTTACAGCTACCTGAGAAGGGGGGGGGTGCATATCATTCAATGTAGGAAAGCAACAGAGCCTAGAAATAACATCTAGTTCCCCTGTTCCCTTCATGTTTTGTAGCATTAGCAAAGCCAAAACAAAATATCTCTGTATGAATTGGATATACAGTTCCACTGGCCAAAGTAAAATATGTCAAACTCCAAGGAATCAGACTTCTTTCTGTGGGGCACCTGTGCCAGTTTAAATGAGTGTCTCTCAAGTTAATTCAATGTATTGTGAGCTAGAGTGACCAAGCAGCACAAACCCCCTCTCTGTGGTCTTCTGATGCACAGCACAGCCTCCATTTCCTGTCCTTTTCCTGCTGCCCACCTTTTCTTCTGCCTCCTTTAGCCATCCCTATGTTCCACAGCTGCCCCTTCTGCACACGCTAGTTTGACTACATGGAATGTTTGTTAGGCATACTATATTTCACCACTGCCCTGACTTATGAAGATTTCCCAGAGCCTCTTTAGAGAAAGAATCCTGTCTTATTTTACATCACTAGAGCTAAGTAGAACATCTTGCTCATATCTGCTAAAACAGACAAACAAGCTATTGTTTGAAATGAATGTCTAGCCACATGGAGGAGGAGGCTAAAGGTAGTTTTTCTTATGCTTCCCGAAATCTAGCTCAGAGTAGAAGTTCTCTTTTCACCCTGCCCCACCCTTCTTCAGTTCACCCAAGTTGGCTTCCTCTTTTATTTTCCCAGCTTCATTGAGCTCCAGTGAAACAGTTCTTGAAGGAGGGAGGGTTAAAGTTTACATTTCAAATGCTCTCCAAAGACTCGGGTTATACACGCTTGCTGCCCAGTTTGAGGTGCTGTTTTGATGGCTGTGGAGTAGGGGCCAGGTCATGGGTATAGACCACTAGGAATGGGCTGAAGATCATACCCTCCCCTGGTCCTAGTCTAACACTCTTCTTTATGGTCCACTGCCATGTGAGTAGGTTCCACACACTCCCAGAACTATGAACGGAGCCACTCAGCTATGTCATCACTGTGGTGATATGCTAAAATGGTTCTAAAACCGTGAGGCAAAATAAACTTCTCCTTTAAATTGCTCCTTCTTCCCTCCTCCTGATTCTCCTTTCTTCTCACCATGTGTCTGTTTCTCTTCCTCCCTTCCTCCCTCCCTCCTTTCTTTCTTTCTTTCTTTCTTTCTTTCTTTCTTTCTTTCTTTCTTGAGGCAGAGTCTAGTGTAGCTCAGGGAATCTTTCCACTCTGAATAGCTCAGGGTAACCTTTAACTCCTGGTCCTCCTGTCTACACTGATGGAGGAAGGTCATTGGTTAAATAAAAAAACTGCCTTGGCCCTGATAGGTTAAAATTTAGATAGGCGGAGTAAACAGAACAGAATGCTGGGAGGAAGAAGAAGTGAGCTCAGACGCCATGAAGCTCTCTCCAGGGCAGACACAATGCAGTCAGCCACCAGGTCAGACATGCTAAATCTTTCCTGGTAAGCGCACCTCGTGGTGTTACATAGATTATTAGAAATGGGTTAAGAGGCTGAAACTAATGGGCCAGGCAGTGTTTAAAAGAATACAGTTTGTGTGTTGTTATTTCGGGGTATAAGCTAGCCAAGCAGCCAGAGGCCAGGCTGTGGGAAGAGACCCGCAGCTCCTACAACACTCCACTTTTTAAGTCATGGGGTTACAAGGATGTATCACCATGCCTGGCTGAGCCATGCTATTTCTACAAGGCTGTACTAACTGCCAAATGCAACCTTACTCTACTCTCCCTTTATTCTATAAAATAGTGCTATGAATTATTGTTTAATAGTCAGACTAGAATTCAGATATTACTTTCTGGAGAAATTCTTCAAAAGGTTTAAAGCAACAAAACCTCAACATTCCAAATGTCAAAGACATCAAAAAAAAAAAAACTGTTTCCAACTAGGAATATCTAACTTTGCTGGTTTGTAGTTGGTAAGGTTACTTAGTCTTACTATGCCTCTCAAGTTTGCTGTTGTTGGCTGTAAGTCAAATCTTGGTTGCCTCTTACAGAGCTGAAAGCATTAAATAACACACTATGTAAGCAGCAATCTGCACTATGCCTGATTAAGATGGCAACGCCCTCAACTCAAGTTGGCTGCTTGTATTACCATTATATCTTAATACTTCGCAATTTTCTTCTGGAGCCAATGAATCATAATCTCTATAATATCATATCTGGGTGGGGAGTATGTCAAGAAAGCTAGGCTTGATTTGGCTTGCCTCATATTGTTGCCACATCAGTTGATTTAAGGGTTAAATTTTGTTTGTCCTTTCTTTTCCAGCAAGCACCTGTCACCAAGTCTGCCAATGTGATTTCTGTTATTGAGACCTGCATGAGAAAAGGATAGAGCTGACTCCAAAATTGTCTTCTGAATTGTGCATGTTCACTGAGGCAAACGTGTGTACACACACATACCACACACACACACACACACACACACAGACATACACTCACACTAAATTGAGTTTTAAAAAGTAATACATTATGAAAGTTGGAATCAAATAAAAAGTAATCATATTAATATCAAATGTGATAGCAAATACAATTTCATGAATTGAATCTCATTTTTCAACTTTACAAAAATGATCTCATAGTGGCTTTTTTGGACAGGGAGTTGTATAGTGGATTAGATTTTTTTCTTTGCCTTGTGTGCCTTTCAATTTTATCCTCCTTTACGTCATAACATTTTTTAAGTGATCAGAAAACAAAACAAAATAAAACAAAAACAACTGGATTGGGGTTTATATTCTCTTTAGTCACGGCAAGATAGAAAACAGACATTTTTACGGTTAGAACCAGAAAGGAGGATATCAGTTCCTCCAGGGAAGAAATGGTCCTACTAGTTTTGGTTTTCAACTCGGAGCTCTGAGCATCATGGCTTCATTAGCACACTGAGAGTGGCTAAAAATGGCAAAAAAAAGATCCAAAATTAGTAGAAAGAGGCAAGCCATTTTGTAACAGGTGATAATTATGGGATCCAAGAATAAAGGCCAAGGGGATGCTCAGATAGCTACTTTTCTGTTGCTATGACCAATGCAACTTAAGGAGGAAAGGCTTTTAAATTATGATTCCAGAGGGATGAGTCTACCATGGCAGGGAAGGGATGGCATGATGGCAGGAGCTAGAAGCTGGTTGATCTCATTTTCATCTGAAAACATGAAACAAAGACAGGAAACAGGAAATGGAAAACACTATAAGCCTTCAAAGCCCACTTTCAGTGACATACCCACCCCAGTGAAGTTCCACTTTCTAAAAGTTTCCTGTCTTAGTTACAGCTCTGATAAGACACCATGACCAATGCAGCTTAGAGAAAAAGGAGTTTATTGGAGGCTTATAATTCAGAATGAACCTGTGATATCATGATAGGTGAGTGTGGCAGGAGGCAGATAGCCTTGGTACTTTAGCAGTAGCTGGGAGTTTGTATCTGGATGCATAACCATGAGGCAGAGAGAGGGAGTATCATGGGGAATAGAATGGGATTTTGAAAACTTCCAAGTCTAGCCCCAGTGACTTACTTCCTCCAATAAGGCCACACCTTCTAATCCTTCTCAAACAGTTCCACTAGCTGCAGACCAAGTGTTCAAACATATGAGCCTATGGGGACAATTCTCATCTAAACCATCACATTCCATAACCTCTCAAACACCAATTGGGGACCAAGTATTCAATACATGTTCAGGAGCAGGATTTCTGTTAGCTTATTTATATGATGACAATCATTAAGAATGTGATTCTTTAGTCAATTTAACATTTAGGATTTATGAAAGGTTGAGTGGAAAGTAGTTTTTATTTCACTTTCATTGGCAGAAGTCTACAGTAAGGATATTCAAGAACAACAAGAGAAGCTTTTATCTAAGTGAAAGGGTGGTAAAATTATATATGGTGTGAAAGTATAAAGATAGCAATATTTTTGCTTAGATGAAAAACCACCCTCAGATAATGGAAAATTGTCCCCAAGTCCTTTTCTGACTTTGTCTGGGTTAAGAGGGTTTTTATTTTGTAAACAAATAGGAAAATAAAATGGGCCTCAGTTTCAATGATGACTAAGACATGGCCAACTCCTATTATTTATCAGTCATATCTAATGTATTATAGTGTTATATTTGTAATTATATGAAATCATTGTGCAAACTGAATCATGATACATAGATTGGACATGTTTAATCTGAACTTTTCAAAAAACAAAAAGCATTTCTAGTGCCTACACAGTGCTCCATGGGGAGACTTGACCTCAAGTGGTGGATAAAAGACACAGCAGCACATTAAAAATACCTTGCAAATATTGGTGAGATAGCTCAGTGGGCTCTAACATGAGGGCTGGCTTGCTGGGGTTTCTGTCCTGCCCAGTTCCCACAGAGGGTAAGCTCCAAAAAAAATCACATAGAGATCTCCATATGATTATAAACTGATTGGTCAGTTAGCTCAGGCTTCTTATTAGCTCTTGCAACATATATTAACCCATTATTCTTATCTATGTTAGCCACATGGCTCAGTATCTTTCTCAGCTGGGAAGATTACATCTTGCTTCTTCTGTGGTCTGGGCAGGACTGGCCGAGGAATGGGCTTCCTTTTTCCCAGCATTCTCCTGTCCTCATCGCCCTACCTCTACTTCCTGTCTGGTTGACCCACCTATACTTCCTGCCTGGCCAGTCAGTGTTTTATTAAAACACGTGATTGACAGAATACAGACAATTCTACTGCACCACTGCCAAGCTGAGCTGGTAGCAGGCAGCTGGGGGGGGGGGGAGGGATGGGGGTAGGGAAGGGGGGGTTCTACAACCAAATGTTTGGGTGCCAGATGAAGGCATAAGTCACAAACAATCACACACCAGTTTGGAATTATGATTAATAGAATGGTTATTTATTTAAAGGGGAAAAACTTACAGATCACCATCCCAGACAACAGCCCTCCTTGTGATCAGGAAAGGAGTCTAGTAGCTGGAAGCGGATCTGGAAGCAAGAGAGAGTGAGGAGGGCTGCTGCTGCTTTTTTTAAAGAGAAGGAGACCATGCCCCAGTGGGCTGGTATCTCACTGGCTATTGGCTGGAGGAGTGGAAGGAGCTCCCGCAGCAGTGGGCAAAAGCTCCTGCCTCACAAGTCTGATGACTTGTGTTCTGATCCCTGAGAAGCCACAATAGAAGGAGCAAATCTCAAATGTTGTCCTCTGACCTCCACATGTGTGCTGCAGCCTGAATGTGAGTGCTTGCAAGCACACCTGCGCACATACATCACATACACATTAGGTAGACATACATACAAATAGTAAAAAAAAAATTGAAATATTGTATAAAGTTTAAATATTGTATACAGTTTAAAAATGTATAAAATTTTATTTAGCACACACATATAATGTATGTATGATTTATATAAAACGTAAAACAATTGTGTTTAGACTTGAGTCCTAGGTTTTTTTTTTTTGAAAACTACGTTGTACAGAAATTTAAAATTAAAAGTAGTTAAAATACATCTGCTCTCAAACACGAACATTTTGCATTTGAACAGGTTATTTCATGAATTTCCACAGGTTGCCTCTGAATCCATAGAAATGGGTTTATTTCATGTGTTCTTAACTGCTGAAATTCCCTATTACAAGGTTTTACTAATTCCTTCCCCTGAACCTACTTCTCATTCTCAGCACATTATGTGCCTCTTGAGTGACATTTTGTTCAAGGTTGGCCCATTTCTGGATGTATTTTGCTCATTTGGTAGCCCTAAACTCTGTTCTAATACAGAAACACCTGGCATAACACACTACTGAGAAATGCACACTGCCTTTATAGAAAAACTATTCTTATGTTTTTAGTATAAAATGCAGTAGTGGCAAACTTTCTAAGCGATGTTAATGCTTGTATTCTATCCTTCAAGATCAAAACCAATCAGGCCCCAGTGTTTGTCAATCATTTGTTTTCTTCCTCTTCATCTTTTATTCAAGTTAGACTTGTTCCCTAGGGTGTGTTTAGGCTTTAAAACTTGAGAAGTATGAACGGAAACACATTCAAATCCGGTTTTATGTATTTGCTTCATGATTGGTTCTTTTGGTTTTAATATAGTTTTTAATTTTGTTGTTAGTGTGCTATCTCTGGACACGTGTCCTTTCCCAGCTAAGATGCACTGAAATACACTTCTCTGAATTCAAGGGAAATAAATACCCCTGAGAAAAACAACCACATGACCCTACCGAAGAGAAAAGCTACACTCCAGAACTCAAGCCTGTGTGTACTTTGCATTGCCAAAAAATGCCTGAACTCAGTCAAAACCCAATCATGGGAATAGCTTGAACCTTGTATGGGAAAAAAGTTTAGGAAAGTTTTGACTTAAGGTAAACTCTGAGGTCCTAATACTATATATAAATGAGGGAAATGGTTTTTTCATCTGAGCTGGAGCAGTAGACCGACTCTACCAGACCACACAAGAATTATAAGAGTGTTGCAACCTTTTCCAGAATTTTGTGGTATTTGAGGGGCATGGCCAGAGCAGCTGGGCTTCTGCACACCTCTGCAACTAGACTGGAAAGGGATGGCCTCTCCCAGGAAAACTGAACTCAACTTTGTTGAGTTCCAAATTTATTTATTTTAGTTAAAAAAAACAAGTGAAGACTAGGACATCGAAACTGTAGGTGCTGTACACGAAATGTTTTGATGTGTGTGAGTGGGAGCTTCCTAATTTCTTAACTAACATGAATCAGAAAGAAAAATCTCAAAGCAACTGTTAAATTCAGAGGGAACTCTCAACCTTTGGTCATCGCCTGACAATGGTGTTACCTCTGCTTTAGAAATAGGAGCTTGGAGAAAGAACCTTCAGGGCAGTTGTGACATCCTACTCAAGTCATCTGGAGCATGACTGTCATCATGGAAAAGGTCTCAACATTCATTCTTGAAAGTCACATGGGGTGTTTCAGTGTTACGTCATCTAGACAGGACTTAGAATCACCGGAAGATGGGCTGGGAAGGGTTGTTTTCTATAGGTTAGTTGTTGTGGAAAACCCATCTGAACAGGAGTCAAGACCATTCCCTGGGCAGGGATCCAGGACTGTGTAAGATGTGAAGAGTGAAGAGTGTGCTCCGCTTCTTGAAGCAAAGTGGCCAGCTTCCTCTAGCATCTATGGCTGTGACGCCACCCCCTCCCTACACCCACACCCACACCATGAGGGACTGTAGCTTGAACTGTGAGCCAATTATCCCTTCTGGCTTCCTCAGAGCACTCTATCCCAGTGACAGGAAACCCTGCTACATTACAAAACCATGCCAGGAAAGGCAGCTTCGCGTAAGTGGGGTTTTGGACTTTTGCTTGTCCTTTTGTTTCTCGGCACAGAAAATGTCAACTCATATTGGTTCTGTCTGTCTCAGCAGCTCCCCAAGTCAGGGTTTTTTTTTCTTTCTGCTTAGTCAGATCACAGTTCCCATTGCCTGGCCTCAAGCATCCTCCTTACACCAAGTCTTTCTCTGTGTTAGCTTGGAGGAGCTGGAAAAGGAAACTGAGGACAAGAAGCATGTGCTGTGTCAGATAGGGGTTTTGAGGTCATGGGAAGAATGGACTCTGCACATGAACTTGCACAGTTGTAGACTCCAACATACATCCGTTGAGCCTTGAGTTCATCCAGCGAAACAAACTCCTCCCTCCCATAATTTGTGAACGAAGAAAACTTCACTCAAGGAATATTGATTGCATGATTGATTGGTTTGTCTTGACTTAGGCAGGGTCTTATGTATCCTAAGCTGTCCTTGAACTTGCTTATCCAGGTATAGTGGTGATTACATGTGATTATATGTGATTACACACCTGCAATCACAGAACCTAGGAGGTGGCAGTAGGCAAATCAGAAATTTGAAGTTGCCCTTACCTGCATAGCAAGTTCACAAATTGATCTCTGTGTGCCCGTGTTTGTGAGTCATTCTCAGGGTGGGTGACTAACTTGGGAGAGAACCAAACCTCACCTTCAGTTTCAGCTTAACATCAAAGTATTCTTTTGTTTCCCCCTGGTACTGAACGGCCTTGCCGCCACCATGGAATTTTTCTAAAATTTTAGCAAAGATGTACGAGTCTGGGTTAGCATGAACTAAAAAGTTTACAACTTTCCCAGGTTGGCTTTAATGTGCAAAGTCCAAAGTATTCATTCTAATTCATAAATACACAAGAAGCCTTCTCAGCTGAACCTTCAGAGTGAGGGTGAGAGCTGATCTCGCTGAGGCAGTAGAAAGAGGCCTGCCGAGAGCACGCCTGCTGTGGTACTCACATTTATCTGCCTCCTCACGCAAGGAAGCACACTGATTGGCTCTCCTCTTTTTACTTCTAACTCTGTTTGTCTTCTCCATCAAACACACCTGGCTTAAGTCCAAGTGCCTCGATATTCTGGTAGGCAATTGCTAAGCCATTTAACATTTTGATTTAAACTAAACTAGCAATGAACCAGAAGGATTAGTTCAGGGCACTCTGAAGTTTCTGAACTTGGAAGGTGAACTCCAAGGAAGGCAATAGCTTTAATAAAGGGATGGCTCAATGGTGAAAACCGTAGGTATTGTGAAGATAGCTGTCTAAGAAAGAGTTGCTTTTTAAAAGGTATACATAGCAGTATTGCCTAGACTTTAATTTGCTCCATCTTTAGTATTATTCCCAGACCATTTCAATGGGCCTTTTGAATGAAAACTATTTTCACAGCAGCACCAAATGAACTCCTTGTCCTTTAACTCTCATTCTTCTGCAAGTGTGCTGTGGAGTTGACCAGAAACTCCGGCATGTAGTTTCCCCAACGCTGATGGCTCCACGTGCCAGCGGTGCTCCGGGTGCTCACAGATTTTCCCTTGAAAATTTAATCTTCATCTCAGATATAGAAGATGTCAAGATACACAATAAATTTTACATAGAAACTTTTTTGGGGGGACTTAATCTTTTATTTATTTATTTATTAAAGATTTCTGCCTCTTCCCCGCCACCGCTTCCCATTTCCCTCCCCCTCCCCCGATCAAGTCCCCCCTCCCTCATCAGCTTGAAGAGCAATCAGGGTTCCCTGACCTTTGGGAAGTCCAAGGACCG
>NC_022010.1:56196610-56200932 GCF_000317375.1 Microtus ochrogaster
TAGAAATTTTGTGGTCCTCAACAATGTGTTAAAGATGAGAGGGCTGGGTCCTGAGGATGACTCATTGGAGAAGCTGCTTTCATTCCCCTTCCCTGACCCAGCACTGATTTACCTGAGGTACCTGGAGACACAGCAGGCCAGAGCAATGACTCCTACTGTGTGAGAGACCATCTAAGCTAGTCAGGGTGTGAAGTCTGCTATTTAAAAGTAAAACCAAGAGAGCACCATGACCTGTAGAGTCACATCAAAAGACACCCAGCTACAGTAGCTCTCACTGACCATATCAGAGACACCCCAGGAAGAGTCTTGTGAGTAGGCAAACAGGTCCACTGAGGATTTCACATATAGAGAGAAAAATCCAAGTGTTATTCTTTATTTCTATATATCTTAAGGGAATGCTACACATCAAGTATGTATTTAGTTGATACTTTTAATTGCTCAGTATTTTAATACAAATATAAGAAATAATACAGAATTAAATAACACATGAAAAGCATACCAAGTATATAAATATTCAGTTCAACAATGGAAACAACTTACACTTGAACTCCTAGGTCACTGCAAAGAGACAGATGAAGCAAAAGATACAGAGAACAACTTCACTAGTCTTGTCAAAGGGTTGAGAATGGATGGTTCAGGATGCTTTTAGAACAAAGGGATTGTTTTTCCAGAGTCGCCTTCTCTTTGTGAAAAGTCAAGTCACAGAAAAAGAAGCTAAGGGAGAGAGAGAGCATATACACCTGACTGCTGTACAGGGAATTGTTATGCATCTGTTTTCATAATCTATTATTATTACACTAGGCAGGATTTGGGATGGCCTAAAAGAGGGTGATAGTGTGGTCCAAATGGACAGGGAAAGCATGCTTTCATAAAGATGTGAACTACTGGCTAAGACTAACAATATTGCCTACGTGCTATAAAAATAAGTTAAATGGACACGTTACGGTTGCCAATGCTACTTCACACTAAATTCTGTCCTATTTTCATCATAGTTACCCTCATAGAAGCACGTGGAGAAGAGCAGGGGGGTCAAGGAGTCTAGCAAGGCCAACACTTAGCAGAATCATAGCAGGTAGTAGACTAGATACTCAAACGACAGGGAAACACACTTGTGGACCTAAGAACAGAAGCAGTGGTGGGACACCAACAGAATGGCAAAAGGCAGTCTCAGAAGTTCTTTGGACCCTTCTGTGTTATTTTTTCTCTTCACTTCTTCCTTTGTTATTCTTCATCTTTCTTTCTAGAATTCCATCAGGTTTCAGACTTTCGTGGCAAATTGTCTGGTCCCACTCCTTTCTATGCTGTATGAGGATGAGGAAGCTCTGTGAGGTAAATATACTACAAGGGTTTTTCCCCCCTCTGGTGGGAGCCCAAGTCAGCCTGAGAGCCAGCTTGGCATTTGTGATTCTAAGCCTGGTGCGTTTCTAACAGCATGACACCGCATTGTTCGAAGAAATCAAGTCCTACAACAGACCTGAGGCACACGACTTCCTCTTGGAATGCAAACACTGAGGACCCAGGATGACAGCCAGAAGTCAAATCCCTCACATGCTTGCTTCTGTGTCTTTTGCTCTTTTGAGGTCCCATGAAGAATGATCTTCCCCTCCTGCTTTCCTTTCACATCAGATTCAAGTAGACCAGGGAAAAACTTTCAGGGTTCTGGATAATTCTCTAGAGTTCTGGATAAAAGAAAGAGAAGTGTGTCAGTGATGGACATATTTGAAGCAATTAACAACAGAAAGATTAAGAAACAGTAATTTCTTGGTGTTAGTTTTTGTTTTCCTTCTCTTTATTCCTTTTTCCTCTTTCTTTCTTTCTGTCTTTCTTTCTTTCTTTCTTTCTTTCTTTCTTTCTTTCTTTCTTTCTTTCTTTCTTTCTTTCTTTCTTTCTTTCTGTTTAAGATAGAGTTTCACTCTGTAGTCTAGGCTATCTTAGAACTCACTGACTCTTGTGAAGCCCAGAATGTTCATGATCTAGCAACAATCTCTCTACCTCTTTGGTCTCCCAAGTGCTGGGCTCACACACTGGCTGGAAGCAGACACTTCTAACCCAGTAATGGAGTAGAGATTCGCCTAAGACTACAAAGAAAGGTACATGTTTAAGAATGCCAAAATGACCTGGGAGTGTCTCAATGAGACCCGCTGAGTTGAATTTCCCCCAGACTGTAACTTGCTGAAAATCAGGCTGGGAAGAGTCATTAAGTAGACAGAAATATTTTCAAGCGTTATTAATTCCTAGCTCATAAAGTGGGAGGATATCAGCCTCCCCCATAAGGAATGTAGACAGTGAGATAATATGCTTGAAATTTTTAATCTTAGTACCTTCTTCCCTCTCTCTGTACTCTTAGGTCATTTTACTGGGTCTTTCAATATTCTGCATATTTTAGATGCCAACATTTTCAGCAGCATTAGCAGTCAATGTTTCATGAAAGCACGACCTTCCCTCCTAACATGACTGGGTATTTTAAAACAAGTTAAATATTATAATATAAAGAAAGGGCCAGACATATATTGGGTAATTGACTTTTTTAATTATTGTACTTAGCAGACATGAACTTACCCTGTCAAATTATTATCATATCATCTATTTAGTCTCAACAAACACTTCCTCTACTGCAGGTTAGTAAGAAGTAGTTTTTGAATGGGAAATCCTCCTCAGACCAAGCTTCATGTAGAACTGTTCTAAAGTCCTTAGGCTTTTCTCTCTTTGAGATTTCAAATGTGTGATTCTTTTGCTACAGATCAACTATCTCTGCTGTCCTCCACACCAGGCTTGTTCTCTGTTTCCAGGTCCTAATGTGACCACCTCAGAGAAGCTGTCCTCAGATTATTCATCTCACATAAGTGGCTCCTGTTTCCCATTCATTTTCCACTTTCATTGTATGCCATATATGGTTTTCTCACAAATCAATTTTCACTATTTCATTGTATCTTTATCCATTAATTTGTTTATGGTTTCTGTCTGATATATACTATATATGTGTGTGTGTGTACATATGTATATATATATCAGACACACACATGTGTTTGTGTGTGCATATATATATATGACATATATATGTCTGTGTATCTATGTATATATGTATATATGGTTTCTCTGATATATATAAGTGTGAGCATATATGTATATGTCTATCTATGTATACATATGTATGGATATGGATATATATACAATATTAGCAAATAACCAGCCTACTTATCATCATGTCTCTTTTCTCCTCCAAAACAACTCAACTTAACCAAAATAATCCCACGTCTTCAAAATGAAACAAATTATACTGCCAATATTTTCAATATGTATCGATTTTTGTCATATATATACCTTCTATCCTCTCTCCCTTCTCATCTTATCTTGCCCCACACTTTCCTAAACCAGCTGGTGGAATCAGTATCATGTGTTCTCCCTTCCAATTACTCCCATTCCTGTGCTCAAATCAGTTTTCTGAATTCTGATTCCTCAAACCCAGCTTGCTGGTATCTTCACATCTTTTTCTCTATCCACCTTCTCGAGCTTACCTCCTTTTCATCATTGGTGCAACTGATGAAAATACTCATTGATAAAACTACAAAGGACCACAGACTTAGTATGCACAGAAATCAGCATGTACTGGGAGTTTGCAATGACTCAGTGATCTGAATGGGTCTTTAATTGCGTAGGCCACTGATTAAATTGCTGGTAGCTTGAAATTTACCATGACCAAAACATTTGTACTAAATAATTTGGCAAAAACAACTCTACTGGTTGTCCCCTAAGCTACTTAGTGCTGGCTTTTAGCATTTTTCTAATAGCATGCACTTCTTTTCAAATCTTCACAACTTTCTTCTTATTTTTTAGCTTGTAAATGTTCTCATTATAAAAAGGTTTAAAGTATAATAAAGAAGTTGTTTTCTTTAGCTTGATTTACCCATTCCACAATTTGTACATACGTTCAAAGCACAGTATTATACGTTGTTTATACAATTTTATCAGTCGAAAAATAATATAAATAATGAAGTTGAAATTATTAGGACACACATTTTTCAAAGATGAAAACCCAAGTGATATTTAGTTTCAAATAATCATCAAAGGACTTACAAAATACAAGTCTAATCTTTTGTCTTTGTTATATAAATATGAGGGAAAGTTGTATATTTTGCAAACCAGGAACAACAGTCTTAGAACTGGGAGCATTGACAGGTCACAGTGAGTTCTGTCTGGTTTGCTTACTAAAAAAAAAAAAAAAAATAGAGAATGGCTAAAATCAAAAACACCAATGATAGCCTTTGCTGGAGAGGCTGTGGAGGAAGGGGTACCCTCATCCATTGCTGGTGGGAATGCAATCT
>NC_022010.1:56202227-56213399 GCF_000317375.1 Microtus ochrogaster
AAAAAAAAAGAAAAAAAATAGGCTGCCTTATGGTGCTTTCTGATCTGTTAAAGCTTTCATAATATTCTATTGTGGGATAGAAGATTACACTGAAGTTGTGGAAGAAAAAAATTCATGAGGTGTGTGTGTGTGTGTGTGTGTGTGTGTGGTGTGTACATTAAAGTATCACAAGTATGGTACTTATTAGTTCTAAGAATTTTTTAAGAGTTATATTGTGTATGACCTGCTGATATCAATTGAGGTTCATTGGTAGGGATTTTAAGGACTGATAAAGAAAATACTCAGGTTCTTAAAACCTATAATGGCTTCATAATTTGTTCTCTCAATATTAGAGACTCAGAAATCTTCATATATTTTTCTTTAGACAGTCTTTGATTATATACACCAGGCTAACCTTAAAATTGAGATTTCTTTGTATTAACTTCTCAGCAGTTGACATTACAAACGTGTGCTGTCACGCCTAGTCAGAAATTTCCATCTTATTAAGTTACGATAGATGGGAAAGACCAGTTTGGCCCTGTCTAACATCATTTTACCTTCTCTTACAAAAAATCCAAGTGGACTTACCTATGACTAAGCAATACTTGCTGTTTTGAGGAGCATATGAGTCGAGAGAAGCAGGAAGTAGTTAGAATTGAGGTTCCAATTAAAAGAACTGGTGTTGGTAATGTTACAGTTAGTGATGATTAATAAAGAAGAGAAAGCAGAAGTTACATTTTTACGTTAAAGACTTAAAACACAAAATATGATTTTGAAAATATTGAAAACAAAGTTTTGTTTGGTTGGAAATAAATGAAGCTTGAATGAGAAAGCCAAAGTGATGTGTTCAGAGGGTCTGATCATGTTTTTCATGTCCTTTGATATAGCATTGCCTTGAATAAAGCTGAAGCTAAGAAATTATGGGTATTGGATGCTTGTATTTGGAAGCCAGGTACCATCTGTCTCTGTTTACTCCAGCCTGTCTTTGCATTTGTGGTACTATAACAGGGGTGTTCGATACCATTCCCATCATTAATACAGGAATGTGGGAAGGTAATCTGTTACATGGATGAGGAGGTTTTCCATGCAATTTAATTGCCGGCCCAGAAATATGTGTTTTTATGAGGGTAAGAGGGAGGAAAAAGAGCCAGGGAGACACTGAACTTGAAAATGACCTAAGTGGTCATCACTAGCTCTGCAGATGTAAGGGGGTATAAAAGCAATGGACGAGGTCCGTTTGAGACACGTGGATAAATACAGGAAATAAATTTTCTTCTAGAACATGCAGAAAGGAAGATAGCCCTGAAGACACCTTGACTTTAGCCCAATGACTCCTGTGTTGGATTTCTGACCTAAAGGAGTGTAGGACAATGAATTTTTATGGTGTAAGTTATAATGATTTTGATAATTTGATAGAGAAACAACAGAAAAACCAGTATTTGTTTTCCTTGGCCACGTCATTTGTGTACCTTTATAATGTAACTCAACCTCTTCCAATTTGAATAACTGCCTTTTTTTTAATTTAGCAATTGTATTCCTCTGAAAATCTAAGACTTGCTTAATGAACCAAGAAATATTACTTTTCAAATATACCTGTCTAGTGAAATTTATCTTGGGCTTAAATAAATATAACTCTTGGTCAAAATGAACTTTAAGAAATGAATTTGAATACTTCATACATTTTTCTTTGAAACAGAGAACAGTTTATAATGAAGGACAGCAGGAGCTCCTTCCCAGGCAGGAGAGGGGCAGGAGAGCAGCATTCTAGTTCCATCCTGCTTATGAGAACTGCCCATGACTTGTGGGGAGGCTGGTTTCTCTATCTGGGCTCCCATTTCCTAACTGAAAAACTGAAATGTTTGGATAAATAAAATCAAAGAGATTTCTGCCTTTGATATTGTGGGGAGAGTTCATGCTCTATTTATGCTTATATGCTGTGAAATTGTCTGATCTATAATCTTGCAGACAGAACAAATCCTTTCATCTATTTTCAGAAAAGGGTCAGTGACATTGTTGGCTCATTGCTTATTTTGCCAAGTCATATAAATTGATTTGTTGTTGATTTAAGGGTTAGGCAAGATAAACTGGTCAAAAAAGTTGTGAGGTCATGAAAAGTAACCCTCAAAATGTAAAGCGAAAAGGAAAATAAGGTAGAATTTGAGGGATATTTTAAATTCAATCCTAAAATATCACTCAAAGACAACATTTGTTTTCTTTCCTGACCCTGAAGTTCAGTTATCTGAAATGGAAAAAAACTCCCATGTTACCCATTCACCCAAGGAAATTCCCATTTCAAAACAAAACACAACACATCAAAAAACAAAAATGGCAGCTTTGTGCTTAATAGGTTGTACATAGCCTTCAGAAAACAAAAAAAAAACATAATTCTTTCTCAAAACATAGCTCACTTCTCTCATTTCCCTTGTTTTAGTGGCAATCTTATTTGCCGATGCCTTATATTGTTTAAGACTTGGCTGACATTCATGGGGTACTAGTTACAATAAGAGGAAGAGAATTGGGAAAATACCTTTGAAAATTATTTGCAGATGATATGATAGTATACCTAAGTGACCTCCAAAACTCTACCCAGAAACTCCTACAGCTGATAAACACCTTTAGTAATGTGTTGGGATACAAGATTAACTCAAAAAAATCAGTAACGCTCCTATATACAAATAATAAATGGGATGAGAAAGAAATCAGAGAAATACCACCCTTCATAATAGTCACAAATAGAAAATATCTTGGGGTTACTCTAACCAAACAAGTGAAAGACCTGTATGACAAGAACTTTAAGTTTTTGAAGAAAGAAATTGAAGGAGATATCAGAAAATGAAAATATCTCTCATGCTCTTGGATAGGTAAAATCAAAATAATAAAAATAATAATCTTCCCAAAACTAATCTACAGATTCAATGCAAACCCATCAAAATCCCAACACTGTTTTTTCACAGACCTTGAAAGAACCATAGTCAACTTCATGTGGAAAAAAAAACTCAGAATACCTAAAACAATGAAGGAACTTCCAGAGGCATCACAATCCCTGACTTCAAACTCAACTATAGAGCTATAGTGATAAAAACAGTTCAGTACTGACATAAAAACAGACACTTAGACCAATGGAATAGAATTGAAGATCCTGACACTAATTCATACACCTATGAATAAGTGATTTTTGATAAAGTCAAAATGGTACAATGGAAAAAGGAAAGCATTTTCAACAATGGTGCCGGTATAAGATTGCAAATAGATCCACATCTATTGCCTTGCACAAAATTCAAGTCAAATGGTTCAAGGACCTCAACATAAATCCAGCTACATTGAACCTGATAGAAAAGAAAGTAGGAAGTAGCCTTGAATGTCTAAGCACAGGAGACCACTTGCTAAATATGACACCAACAGCAAAGACCAAAAACAACAACCAATAAATGGAACTTCCTTAAACTTAAAAGTTTCTTTAAGGCAAAGGACATGGTAAATAAGACAAAATGACAGCCTACAGAATGGGAAAAGATCTTCACCAACTTCAAATCTGTCAGAGGACTGATCTCCAACATATATAAAGAACTCAAGAAACTAGACAATAAAACACCAAACAATCCAATTAAAAATGGGGTACAGAATTCAACAGAATTCACAGTAGAGGGATGTCAATTGACCAAAGGACATTTAAGTAATTGCTCAACACCCTTAATCATCAGGAAAATGCAAATCAAAACAAATCTGAGATACTATCTTACACATGTCAGAATGGCTAAGATAAAAAAAAATATTGAGAACAGCTTATGCTGGAGAAGATGTGGAGTAAGGGGAACACTCCTCCATTGCTGATGTGAGTGCAAACTTGTACAGTCACTTTGGAAATTTGTATGGCGTTTTCTCAGAAAATTTGGAATCAGTCTACCTCAAGACCAGGTATTCTCCTGGGCATATACCCCCAAAAATACTCAATCATACCACAAGGACACTTGCTCAACAATGTTCATAGCACCATTATTCATAATAGCCAGAAGCTGAAAGCTTCCTAGATGCTCCTCAGCTGAAGAATGGATAATGAAAATGTGGTACATTTACACAATGGAGTATTACTTAGCTATAAAAAAAGCAATGACATCATGAAATTTGCAGGCAAATGGATGGAACTAGAAAAAAAAAACATCCTGAGTGAGGAAACCCAGAGCTAGAAAGATAATAATGGTATGTACTCCTAAGTGAATATTAGACGTGAAGCTAAGGATAACCAAATCACAATCCACAGCTTCAAAGAAGCTAGGTAACAAAGAAGACCCTAAGGGGGACACATGGATCACTCCGGGAAGGGAAATTAGATGAGATCTCTTAGATAAACTGGGGGGAGGGAGGTGGTGGTAAAGGGTGGTAAAGGTGTTCAAGTGGGGAGAGGGTCAGAGTGGGAGAGCAATGAAAGAAAGATCTGGGTAGAGAGAGCCACTATGGGGTTAGCAAGAAACCTGGTGCTAGGGAAATTTCAAAGAATCTGCAAGGATGACCCCAGCTAAGACTCCTTGCAATAGAGGAGAGGGTGCACAGATGGCTTTCTCTGTAATCAGATTTGTGACTACCCCAGCTATCACCATAGATCCTTTATCCAGTCACTGAAGGAACCAGATCCAGAGATCCACAGCTAAGCATTAGGCTGAGATCCGGGAATCCAACTGAAGAGAAGGAGAAGGGAATATATGAGCAAGGGAGTCAAGATCATGATGGAGAAATCTATGGAAACAACTGAGCCAAGTTAGTGGAAATTCATGAACTCTAGACAACAGCTGTGGAGCTTCCATGGGACTGAACTAGGCCCTCCATATGTAGGAGACAGTGGAGAAGCTTGGACTATCTGAGAGGCCCCTGGCAGTAGGATGAGGATCTCCCTAGTGTATGAGCTAGCTTGTTAGAGCCCATTCCCTGTGGTGGGATGCCATGCTCAGCCTTGATGCAGAGGAGAAAGGCTTGGTCCTGCTCCAACCTAATGTGCCAGACTTTGATGTCTCCTCATGGGATCCCTTACACACTGGCAAGAATGGATGGGGGCTGGGTCTGGGGAAGAGGTGAGGGGGAAAGGAGGTGAAGTTGGAGCAAAAATGTGATTGGAATGTAAAATAAAATTTAAAAAAATTAAAAAAGGAAAATTTATTTATGCTAGCTCCATATAGTCACTCATTTAATAAATGAGTATTTATTGAGAAATATATATTACATATATAGCTACTTATATATAATGCCATGGCAAATGTTATGAAGGGATAAAGAGAAATTCCCAATTTGGGAAGGCAGGCAGAATACTATGAAATACCAACTGTATGTGTGAATCACTTCTGTGTTGATAGTGTTTGGGGCATCCTAGAAGTGCTATTTATTGAGTGATGACACTGGGTGATCACAGTCTCTTAATTGGTCTAAAGGCCTTTGGTTGCTGTAAAATGAGAAAAGTTTGTCCTTATTAACTGGTGGAGAGGTCCCTGTATGGGTACCAGATTTCTTTATTTGATGTCACGAGATCCCAATGTGATTCAATCAAATTTCCCTACTGACTTCCTAAGAACTATAACTCTTAACTTTTGGGATAAACTTTAAAGTATCCTAGAAAATGAAAAGCAGAAATGTCTACTTGTGAGAAAGAAAGCTTACAGGTTTTCTTAAACAGCATCAATTTTATATTTCATAATATATTTGTATTTTATGAACAACAAATACAACAGTGCTGTTCCCATTTATTTATATATTCAAACAACCCCAAGTTATTATAAAAGAATGATATTTACCTTATTTCATCCTTTGCATCCCTTGTGATGACTCACCTCGCTCCTGATTTCGGTGACGTTTCCAGTACAATAAGATTGAGATCAAGACCAGAAGAATCACCAGAGAAACGATGCTTAGCAACAGTGGAACTGAAAACCAAAATCCTGCAGGGAATGAGGGGGGGAATGGGAAAGGGAACTCAGAAGAGGAGGCCACAGAGGCAAAAAGTGAAAAAAACCACAAAGCCACAAGTACAATCACTTTTAAAGACAACTGAACTCTCACCTAATATTATCCTGAAATACAGACCTGGTTATGTCTGCAGTCACAACCTCATTAATTTGTAACACATTTAGATATTAGTGACAGCACACATATTTCATGCAGTTACATATAACAAGATCTTTGCCAATGCCACCTAACATAAGCCATAAAACATTCCGGGGGTTAAATGTTATTAATATCTAACAGACTTCAAATGATACCACTCCTAACCTGGAAGACTAACCAAGCTTAATACCAGGGTAGAAAATGTAAGAGCCAAGGCTTAGTCAAAGCATTTTGCCTCCAAAACTCATATTCTTTGCTATAGGTTACACTATGGTGACCGGTTCGTTAAAGAAAAATGTAAATATATTAGGAGACAAAAGGGGAAATTATGAATCCTATGATGCCAGTCATCAGAAACAATTCATTCAATGTTTTATTGCATTTCTTCCAATCTATGTCCTCATTACTAAATCTTTTTCCAGTAGTGCCCAATGGAGCAAAACACTATCTCCTTGGTGTTGATAACACAAAGGGAGAGGAAGATTCACACACCTTCTCTATAATAGATTTTTCATGACTGAACTCAAAGCCTTTGGGTTTGTCTCATTTCCTTGGTTTCTAGAGCTTCATACAATGCTCTTGGCATCATCAATAAAAGTTCCATGGAATAAACAAACACTGTGCAAACAAGAGCAAACATTTCATGTAAGTCAAACTCAGAATTCTTGGAAAAGAACTAATTTTCCTATTCAAGCTCTTGTTTCTCAAGACATTGCTCTTGGCCTTGGCTGATCCTGAAGCTCTCTTCATGAATGTCCAAATGCAGCTCACGAGGCCCTTTGCCCAAAAGGTAGCTAAATACCCAATTTCAAACTAGCCTTGAATTTTTAGGGAGCCCAGATACTGCCATATGAGCTACTTCCCGGAGGCCACTGCGCAAGAAGATGACATGGACAGCTCTTCTAGGCTGTATTTATTGAAACATGCCCTGTACAGTTGCCATCATTTTAGGATGCTTACCACTGTGTGTCACTCCAGAGCCAATGCCTTAAAACTACAGAGAGAAAGCCATGCTTGTCAAGCTCTAACTCTGAAACTAAGTCCTCTGTAGTCACTTACACACAATCCTCACTCCTGGCATCCATGAGTCCCAGGAAGGATTTGGAAAGAATCGTCTGAGAGAATAGAAAACCATATGAATGGTAAGCAACTTCTCTTGAAAGCCTGATGACCCTTCAGATAGGGCCTTTCTCAGTGAAGATTATCCAAAGATTTCATCACAGACATGGGGTTTTTCAGGAAACCTTCCTAACTCTCCAGAATGATCTGAGGACCCATATCCTTCACTGTTGGTACTTTCATGGTCTATGGTGGCTTTCTTACCACAGTACTGAACACACGGTTTTGTGACTGCCTAGAAAACAGTTCCACGTTGATTGCTATCAGCTATATGTTTGTAAATCAATATGCTGTTTTCCCATCTTCCCTTGCTGGCAATTTACTTTCTGAAACTTCGGTTAGCTATTGGGTCATCCAAAATTATATATATTTTAAAAAAATCCCAGAAAGGAACAACTCACAAATTTTAGCTCATGAGCTATTCTGAGTAGTGTGACCACATCCCCCATCATCTCATCCTACCCCACAAAGCACGTGGATTGCCCAGTGTATCCACACTGTGTATGCTGCTTCTCTTAGTGATGGAGTAGCTGCCTTGATTTTCAGATCAACTTCTTTTTTTCCCACCACATGCTTATATTCAATGTTTTTTTTTCTTAAAGTGATTTTAAATACAAATGTTTACTAGAGCAGATTGCTATAATTGTATTTTCTTGATTGGTGTTTGTTGTTTAATCTTTTACCATGCCTAATTAGAGAGTCAACTTAATTATAGGGGTGTGTGTGTGTTTGTGTGTGTGTGTTTGTGTGTAAAACATATAGCTCAATACTCTCTGCAGCTTCATGCAGCTACTGGAGGTCTTAGAATGTCACCTCTTTGAATGGAGAGACTACATAGAAACCTGCTTTATTGCTCCCTCAACTCTTCCTACACTTGCCTCGTTCTCTCTCAATTATGTCCTTCGCTGAGCAGTTGAAAGTCTCTGAAAACCATGACCCTCTTCCAGGTACATAAACATAGAGGCACCAGTCTCCCTTGCCCACCTTCTCTTACCTTTGTCCAGAGTCTGCTTGTAGTCAATCACAGTGCCCAGGTGTAAAACCTGGCATATCACCTCCTTCCCAATCTGAGTCTTGGGGTCTTTGACCCGGAGAATGCTGGTGACAGACGTGGTCCCATTTGAGTGCAAGTGACTCTCGGTACTATTCTCAATTCCTGTCCCAGTGCCCTTCCAGGCGATGGCAGGGGCTGGGCGGGCAGTCGCAGAGCAAGTGATGTTTAGGTGGTCTTCAAAATAGTTGTAGTGAAGGAATACTATGGGCTGTACTGGGACAAAAGAAAAACAACATGGCTTGCCATCAGTTAAACCCCTCACGTGGGTCCTGTGTCTTCCCACAGGGATGAGGGAAGGAGCCTTACAGAAAGACAGTGGGAGCTAGACAGATAAGGTGACAGCCCCTCTCCTGAATAAATCCCAACCCTTCCAGTGGAGAGCACAGAGTCCAAACCTCTCATGAGAAATACCATGCCCATAGTTTTTCTCTAGTAAGACTGACTGCTTAGAGAGAGAGATGAAGCCAGGAAATGATACTTTTCTCTTCTACAAAGTATAAGTCTGTATCTGTTGTGTGAGCAATATCTTCTATTCAATGTTTCTCAGAAGGAATTTGACATCATCCCCTCATCAGCACCTCTGCATGTGTACTCTGTACCTATCACTAGCACCAGGCAGGGCCTAGCTTCCTGAGCCTGTTGTTTCAAGGAATAGCCATTTTCTGCAAAAAGCTGAATGAGGCAGAGAAGGAAAGGATAAAAAGAAAGACTTGGTTGGAAGACATACCTAAAATGCAGGCTAGAAACCCTGAGTTCCTAACTAGGAAGACCAGAGAGGGACTAATGGAAGGGCCCCAGGGATCACCTTACAGAGCAGGGAAAGTCATTTAATTTTCCCACTAGCTTCAGCCTGTTCTTGTTGTCAATAGGCCTCCCGAGCTAACAACTTCATTCCTACTGGAATGTAAACCTTATTTCTGCCAATCTCTACAAACAAATGCTTTTGTATTTGGTCTGAAAGCTCACAAGTTAATTAGAAGCCAGTGGTAAGTGGGAGCTTGTTTGTGCCTGTAGGTTCAGGAGGTAGGTAGGTCCCAGTAGATGGGGAAGCGGAACTGTGGAAGGGTGCCCAAAATCCAAGCATCAGTAAGTGCTGGGAGAGACAAAAGTAAGGAAAAACGAATGTGATTTTTATGAATATGATGTAGAAAGGGTCACTCATTGTGAGTGAGAAGAGGATTCCCAGTTTGGGAGATAGAGAAAAAAAATGAGAAGGAGAAAAAAACCCACCATAGAAAAAAAGAAAAGGTATAGAAAAGAGAAAATATGAGAAGCAGAAAGGAGAGCAAAGAAGAGAAGAATGAGGGAGAGAGAGAAAGGGGTGGGGGAAAATGAAGGAAGGGAATGAGCGAAACAGACAAAGATGTGAAAATCAACAAGAAAGCCTAATATACTATTTGATATAGTCTATCATAGATGAAGTAAGTAGAAGAGCCCTGCATCCAACACATTTCCCACATTCTCTTACCTAGTGGACCCCCTCCTTTTCCATGGCATTCTTAAAGCCTTGCTTCAATATGTGTAATGACTGCCAGAATTTTCTTCTCCCTCCTAAAGCCTCTACCTCATGTGCAATGTTACAAAGTTATCCTTAGTACCACTTCCTAATGCTCCATCACAGCCCTGTGTCAGCAACGGGGCAATAATATCACCATACTAAACCTAGGGGATGTTTAAAGAATGCTTTGTACCCTCTTGTATTCATCAGTGGCGCCAGTTCATTATGAAAAGCCTATTCTGGCTGTGCCCTTGGTAATCTTAAAACAGCTTCCAAAAACCACAGAGAAACCCTGTCTCGAAAAACCAAAAAAAAAAAAAAAACAAAAAAACAGCTTCCTTGAAATAAAATAAGAAAGATATGATATATTGGCTACAGGTTAGACTAATCTGCCTCTGTCATTAGGTCCAGAAATTGCCAAGGGCTGTGGAGATAACATATTGCATATTTGCTGTCCAAACATCAAGTCAGAAATCAAACCACTTCTGTGGAGAACTTGTTGCCCTCATCATTGTCTTAAATTTTGTGACATGAAGACCCCACAGAGAAGACAGTTCCTGCCAACCAATTTACTGCAGTGCCTAGAGCTCTCCAAACCCTGCAGTAGCAGCCACAATAGGCATGAAAGGCTAAGTGCCTTCTAGTGAACCTGTCCATGCTTATGACACAGAAAATCCAGGCACTACAACCACATTCCCAATGCTATTGGAAAAGGTATAGCATTTCTGAAAAGGAAAGAATATATTCTCACATTCTCACCATAGAGGGTGAGGCAGGCTGTCCCTGAGATCTTCCCAGAAACAAAAGTATTGAAGAGACACATGTAGCAGCCCTCGTCGTCCAGGGTTGTGTTCCAGAAGGTGATGCTTGTGTTCCAGAGTCCCAGCTCAGTGATGTTTACCCTGTCTCTATATGCAGGCTGGACTACAACTCCATGGGCTTTGCTGTAAGTGACCATGTTTTCTGGGCTTACAGCTTTCTTTTTCTGCCATGTCACAATCAAGGGTTCTTGGGAGCGTTTCAGAGAACATCTTAAGGATGCAGGCGTGTGCAGCAGCTTTCTCTCATCCTGCGTGACCACTTCCACTACAAACAAAAAACAATATTTCTATATTCAGAACCTCATTACATATATACATACACACATACATTCACACACACACATGGACTTCTGGTAACAAAAAAGTTGGGAACAAATAGGATGAAACTCAAATATAGGAATGAACGAAAAAGGCAAAGACAAAAACAAAATGTATGTACACGCCTATATGTTAGCAGAGAAATCTGTTTGACTTTTAAAAGCAGAGGCAGAATATAATAACAAGAAAATGCTTAGAGACCAGAAACCATGAAGAATCACTGTGAGTTTGAAAATAAGTAGGATGACTGAGCAGGAAAATGCCAGCTGGAATAAGATCATTAGGTGAGTTCATGT
>NC_022010.1:56213499-56223893 GCF_000317375.1 Microtus ochrogaster
ACACACACACACACACACACACACACACACACACACTGCAGAGAAAGGGAACACCACAGAGGAGGGAAACATCACAGACAAAGGAAGCATCACAGATGACACATGCTCTGGAAAGCAAGACTGAGCACAAACACACAAGGAGAGTGATGTACAGGATGATGCACTGGGAGTCTTGATATACCCAACAAGATCAAGAGGTTTTGACACCGACTGATAATCATCATATTCTCTATTTTCATTAGATGTTATAGTAATTATTTCTTCTCTACAATGCCAGCCTTTTATACATGACAAGTAACTTAATGCATTAGTATCTATGTAATAAATAACCAATAGCAAATTACTGAAAATTTGTGAAAGGGAATATAATAAAAGAGGATTAATAAATGCTATACCCAAGAACTCACAACAAATGAATTCAGGCATTAAATCCATAAGCATTTTGGCATGAATATGGGTGAGTAAAAAAACAACATTGTAAATTAAATATCTATGTGGGACAGTGGTCTTGTACCCTGTAAAGATTTGTCACTTGTATTGGATTAATAAAATGCTGGTTGGCCAGTAGCCAGGCAGGACATATAGGCAGGATGACCAGAACAGAAGAATTCTGGGGAGAGGAAAGGTTCAGTCTGCAGTTTTCACCCAGAAGCAAGATGAGAATGCTTCACAGATAAAAGGTACCAAGTAACATGGCTAACACAGACAAGAACTGTGGGTTAATTTAAGTTGTAAGAGTTAGTTCACAAGAAGACTGAGCCTCTTCAGGTCAACCAGTTTATAAATAAAGTAGGCCTCTGTGTGTTTCTTTGGGACTGAATAGCTGTGGGACCAGGCAGGACAGAAACCTCTGTCAACAAATGTTGCCCATCTGTAACCAGAGATTGTTCTTATGTTTCCAGGCTACCCAGACCCGAAGATTTACACAGAAACTATATCAATCACAACACTGCTTGGTCTATTATCTCAGGCTTATTATTAACTAACTCTTAAATCTTAAATTAACCCATTTCTATTAATCTGTGTATTGGCACAAGGCTGTGGCTTACTGGTAAGGATCTGGCATCTGTATCCTTCATCAGCTACATGGCATCTCTTTGACTCTGCCTACTCTCTCTACGTCCTTTCCAGCCTTCATATTCTATCCTGCCATAGGTCAAAGCAATTTTATTAATTAACCAATAAAAGCAACACATTTACAGAAGGACATCCTGCATCAGATCTAGAGAGCAAGAAATAAAAAAATCTTAATACTGTTCAACTTAGCAGATAGCTACTACTGAATGAGGAATTAGCAGACCAGAAGGCCAGACCATGACATTCCCCCAGAATGTCACCTATAAGGATATTTACAAGCAAAGGATTAAAGTAAAACTCAAAAAAAAAAAGACTTATGCATTCTAACATTTACCCAATAGGACTTTTCATATGTAAAAAGAAAAAAATTATAAAATGATGAAGGGAGCAATCCAACATCAGACAACATATTATTAAAAGTCTCATGTGCCTGACAACCTAACCCTGGGATATATAAAGCAATTACAATAGCAACTTATAAATTTAGTCATAATATTAGTGATTCCTATACATCTCTCAGAATCCTCAAATCCATGATTTTAAATCATTAAGGCAAAAATTCAAGTATAATGTAGAAAATATAAACATTTATATGTGGTCTTATATTTAATTTGAATATACTAGATCTATATGTCATCATATGTGTTTATATTTATGAATATATATTACTCAGATATGTACACTAATTAGTGAGATAATGTATAATCTTTTCAAAGCACACATAAAATATTTCCCCAAACAGAATTTGAAATTGGCCTTAAAAATTTACTCTTTCTGAACACTATTTACACTGCAATAAACCAGAAATTCCCCCAATCCTTCTCAACTCTTTAGCTAATTTCATAGCAAGATTCATAAATTATCATAATCAAATGGTAACCAGAACATAATGCACTGAGTGTCTGTAAAACTTGAAAATATCTATCTGATGGACAGGTTTAATACTAACTACATTTACTGGGTACCAAAGAGACTGAACATGAATAGATGCCTGCTTCCAAACCTCCTCCTTCTTATATCAAACAACAGAAGGGAATTAAATAATAAAATGGTAGACAATGTATAGACTTGCACAAAACACTAAAATTTGTTCTTTGTGGATAATCAAAAAGAAGAAATACTAACAAGTATGACCAGGAACTAGAACCCACACAAACATTCCCTAGATAACAGAAAACAAATGAGGGCGTAACATGCAGTTATACCTTTGACCACTAAGTATTACATAGCTGGTAATTTAATGATGGGAACTCCTTAAAGATGAGGAAGTTCTGGTATTAAGAACCCATTTCTGAGATTGAGATTGCCTGAAAACTTTTGGAGATTTTACAGAATATATTTGGGAAAAAAAGTGTTACTTTTAGGATGCAGATTCTCTTTTAGAAAGTGGATCAAAATGAGAGCTGAACACATGGGTAAGCCTATGTTTGACTCTAGAGGATCTCCCTTAGTAGAAACGTTGGCAATTATTTGGTGCTAGTTTGGAACCCTTTTTGATTCTGCTACTCGGTCAGTAAATCCTGTAATGGACATAGTGTGTCGGGGCTGTGGGTGGGGGTAAAGCCAGTGCTACACAGGCAGTGCCTTTTCCAGAGACTAATGATGAATGACATCACACCAAAAGTGAGAAACAACAACAAAACCAGCATGAACTGAGCAGTGACCTCCCATAAACAACAAGACAAATTAGGAAATTGGGAGAAGGTGGTCCAAGCATGGTTTTTGAACAGGAGATAAGGTAAGCTTATATACCTCTGAGAGTCAGCATTTTTCTAAAATATCCTTTCTTTAAAAAGTGGGTAAACTCAATTTTAAGGCTTGCCTTCCAGAAAGAATATGCCTATCTATTCCTTCACTCCAATTTTTCCCAGGTCCATAGAATCAAGTTCAGGGAATTGTTTTCATAGCTCTCTCCACCCAGTTCTGTGGGTGAAACACTGACGTCATATTTTATTTGGGAGAGGATGTTTTTCTTAACTTTAGTTTATCTACAGGCAGGGATAGCCTCAGAATGCCAAACTGCCCCGCTACTTTGAAAACAAAAGTGTGGAAAGCGAGCAGAAGCACTCTCACTACCCCAAGGGGGATGGACGGCATGCTCCAGGAATTCATGCAGACAAGTAGGCTAGCCTAGCACACACAGGAGTGGCCAGCCTCCACCCCAGAAGGTCTCTGGGTGAAGAACTGAGCATCTTTACCTTGAGCTGTGCCCAGCGCTACCGTTGCCATGCCCCAAATCAGGCTGTAGGTGGAGAGATGGCAGAAAGGTCTCCTGAATACCTGAAGACAGAAAGCAAACGATAGAAACGGGATTGCGTTGGGATGAAGCCAGGCAAGCGTCCTTGTGGCACCTATTTTAGGAAATGCTGGAGTCCGAGAGTTTACTCACCAGAGTTGCATGGAAACAGAACCCAAGGCTATAAAAGGACTAAATAACAGAGGACTCAGGATGTGGGGAGGGAAAAGCTGCAGCGTGGCTCTTTCATGGGCCCTGGCACTGTGAACCTTGCTTTGAAGCTACCATTGTCCAGAGCAAAGTCTTGAACACATAGCCTCTCTGGGTCACGCCGCCTTAAGTTGTCAGAGAAAATACAGATGTCAGACAGATTACCCTTCCCAAATAATCAGCCACTGCTAATATTAAGGACAAAACACAAAAGCAAAACACTTTTCAGAAACCTGTGACTTCTTTGGGCTTTGCTGAGGCAGACTCCCGAAAATGCAGCCAAGGTTGTAAATACTAGAAGCCAGTACGAATATTAACTTTTTTATTGCTTCATTGTTTTATTTTTCTTTATTTGCCCAGGAATCCTCTGCCCTGAAAGATACCCCGGCACGATTTAAGGGAATATTATTCTGGGCATTGGCTTGCTAGAGACAGATTGTTCAGATCAGCCTTTTGGTTGCCTTGGAATTGTTTTGTTGGATCTAAAGTACGCTCATTTTAAAGGACACAAGCAGAAAATGGATCAGTTCCTATATTTCTATGTTTTAATTAATTCACTATCAATGTGTGTGTGTGTATGTGTGTGTATGTGTATGTGTGTGTGTGTATGTGTGTATGTGTGTGTGTGTCTTTGTGTGTGTGTGTGTCCATGATGTGGAATGGGGGTGGGGTTGCATGTTATCCCATATGTGTGGATGTCAGAGGACAACTACATGGATTTGGCTCTCTCTCCTTTTACCTTTAGGTGATCTCAGTGTGTTGAGGCGCTTGCTGGACAAGCTTGTGTAGCAAGCGCCTCAACACACTGAGCCATTTTCATGGCCACAATTCTATAATTTTATACTAAAAGAATGCAAGACATGCCAATTTTCTCTATAATTTTCACGAACTGAATTTCATTTCTATTTCACATCGCCATTCCAACTGGAGGTAGAAACTTGATTTCAACCAATGCTGTGCCTTCTCTGACCATTGAGCCTCCCACCACCCCAGCGCTCTACACAGGTCCCCGTCTCTGGCACTGCATTAGCACTCCCGGAACTTATGGGCGCCTACAGCACACCATGCTACAGCATGGGACTACCAGGTTTTCCATACAGACATCTCTCCCCCTCGTGTTCACTAGGACAGCCGTGTTTCCCTCAACCACCATGTTATACATTTGAACAATCCCCACTTCAAAGGCAAACGGCAGTTCTCTTGTGCTCTTGTGAACTCTCCTAGGTTCTCTTCATGCTGGGCAAAGAAATTCATGAATGCCCTCTCTAAGTGCCTGTGGCATTTTGTTACACTGCGCCCTTCCTTCTTCTGGACCCCAAGACCTCTGTGCAGGTTCTATTTTTTATTCCCTACCGCTGTTATTAGATATAATGTTCTTTTATGCATTCATGCTAGTGTCTGGCCATAGACACTAGTCAGCCCTTCCCTTCTCCAAGACTGGAAAATACTTATCTCCCCGGGGTCAGAAAAGTTAGTTCTTTCAACCACCCTGGAATTCCGCAAGCCTGTGGAATGAACTTTCTCCTCCTCTTTCAGCCTGTGTGGTTTTAAAGCTTGAATGTCTCAGACCATTATCATTGCAAAACTTTGCTTTCTGAAACGTTTCCACCTTTTTGTGATTCTTCCTCTAAGGTAGTAGATACATGACTGTCAGGTTTGAAAGACCAGGGGACAAGAATAAACGAAAGGAACAGACACATACAGGAAAAATGTACCAAAATATTTATTTCAGTTTTTAGCTTGCATTAGGTGACTAAACTACTAATGATCCTAAAACTAACATTTATTGAACACATTATGTACCTGGTACTGTCCTTAACACTTCAGATCAAATACTTCGCCCAACACTTCAAGAGCCTATGAAGAAGGCGCTGTTGAGACCAACGCTTACACAGTGAATAACATGAAGGAGATACTAACTGGCTTTTCTCAGGTAGCATAGCTAGGAAGTGGTAGAGACAAGACCCAAGCTCAGGCACGGGCTACACAGTTCACAACCATAAGCATGCCACCACACAGCCTGCCCTGCGCATAAAGCATTGTTCTGTTTAAAAATTAGGCACAAATAAAACGTTATTTTGTACCGTCTGTCTCAAAACCATGGTTGTGAGGATTATCGAGCTCTTGCTGATTTGTCAGGACAAGATGATCATGTTTAATGATGTTTCCAGAGTCAAACAATTGGACAGCCATTATGAAATTGGCTATAAGTTCCCACCTGATGCCTCGTGGAGTCCTAGGTGCCCATTCATTTGCAAATACTGGGAGCCCAGTGCCTACATGCATGCTCTCAGACCTCATATTGCTCTGTCTCCTCCTTGCATAGCAAGCTCTGCCACACCTTCCTTTCAGTCCCTTTAAATAGCCAAGCCCTCTTGTACTGGAGTTCCTTTGCCTCTTCCTTCTACCTAAAATATTCCCAATTGAAAAACATATAGGGATCTATCTATCTATCTATCTATCTATCTATCTATCTATCTATCTATCTATCTATCTATCATCTATCTATCATCTCCCTAGAATTCATTTGCCCACAATATTTTCATTACCTGCCTAGCATTTTTCCCTTCACCCTCCCCAAAACTGTCAATCTCTTCCTTCTTCTTCATAAATAGGAAAATCTAATACTTCAGTGTCATTGAACAATTTTGAAAATACTATACTCCCAGAGAACATCGGGTTCCTGGAGTTGGGGCATATATTATGTACATAGGGTCAGTGTGTCATTTGACTCTGTTTTGTCCCCCTTGACCCACAAGAATGCCCAAATTCACCAAATCTAGTTGCTTCAACAAGATATTTTGACCACATTATTCTTGCTCCAATGTATTGCTATAACAAACCCAGAGTGCACATACCATTCTGAATATGTATGGCATTAGTCTCTGCTTAGCCACAGTCTCTGCTACCATGGCAAATTGAAGCTTGTCTCTAACCAATGAACTGCAACCACTTAAATGACCTTCGTTTGGAGTTTCCCATCAGGGTGACTGTGAAAGAGTGGTTTATCATCTGACTCACTTCATTTTCAAGGTGTGCCTGCTTTGCCACTCCTCTACAGTGGAGCATTCTCATTGGCATAAAACATCTTTGACTTATAATACCTACTTTCCTGTGGAATTAGGGTTAGATGGTAGAGGAAGACGGTGGTGTATTTTAAAAAATGACTCTGGGAGGGGGAGGTAAATTGAGCTAGAATAGTACATAGTTTAGGCTGGCCTTAAATTTGCTATGTAGGCAAGGATAACCTTCAACTGCTAATCCTCCTGTCTCAGCCTTCTGAGTACTGGAACTACTGATATATGCTGCCACACCCAGACCTGGGAAATAAGTGTTTGAAGGTCTGGAAATAATTTCAGTCTGCTACAAGGGTTTCTGTTCCCTTCCCTGCCTAGTGGGAGCACCCCAGTTTTAATGTCTTCCTTTCCACTGTATGGAATTGTTTTGGTTCATGGATGCCTTCTTACAAAAGAGCTGTGACCTAAAACTTAATGGTTTAATGGAGAAAGTGTTACTGGGAGAAGTAACACACACATCTCACTGTCATGAACCTTAATCTCATTATGTAAAATTAACTGGTAGAGATCAACACTGTCTTTCTTAGAGTTTAGGCAGCAATGGAAGCTTAGTTGTCCTTGACAGGGTCTGTGGTTTGGTATCCTGGAAGATGAACAAATTATGTCTGGCTTTCTTGAGGCCAACTGTACCTTGTAGGTGGTTGTGATGGGGGCATGGGTGAGGGATAGGAGGAGGAAGAGAGAAAGAAAACTGGCATTACAGTCAGGGAGACTTGGCTCTGCCTGTACCCACTAAAAGTGTCATAGATCCTGAACCTCCATCACAGACCTTGTCCTGGTATTCCTGGAGCTCTTTCAGGATGGATGCCCTGAAAGAGATGAGGTCTCAACTCTGTGGTCATCTCCAATGCCACCACATCCCTGAATGCTTTACTGTCTTCACCTACAGAGCCCCAGAGTCTTAGACTTTCTGCCTGGAACCCAACAGAGAGTCATAAAGGTTTATGCACCAATATCCATCTGTATGGTATAGTTGGGTTTCCTAACATTCTTAAGGCTGCAGGAAGTTAAAAATCCCATCATCTGAGTGATGATTAATATTTGCAAATTTTCATTTGCATGGACAATTTGTTTTGGGATACTCTAGTGTATGATGAATATGCCATGCCTACCTGTGACATCTCTTGACTTCGTTGTTCTAAGGTTCACAACAAAGTCACTACCCTTTAGGAAGTTAAAAGTGGCAAGCTTCTTAAAAGGATGCAGCCTCCACAGTACCTGCTCTGCCTCCCTCTTTTTATGCTCATAGACACCACCTTCAAAGGGGCTTGAACTCTGAAGTGCCCTAGGGACTTCCAGAAATTTTTCTTTATATTACTGAGACTGTTTTACATCCTTTCTTATTTTGTTGGAAAGCTAGAAAAATCTAGAAAATGTATCCTCTGGCTCTGCAGCCAAAGGGTCAATACATTTTAGTTTATCTTAAGAAATTCCCATGGACAGACTATGGTGTGTTAGTTCCGCGGTATTGGGTATTTTTTCTTTTACGTATTATGCCTTTCTCTCACAATGAAACCAAAGCTCTAGCAAAGGCTATAATAAGAAAATTATTATCTGTGTTCTGTAATGAAAATAAACTGTGTTCTGGGTGAGAAAAAAAAACAGATGCATATATAACATTGAGAAGTGGGCCTAGGGATGGTGAAAAACAAAACAAAAAACCCACAGAGACTGGGAGCAGGCAGCCAAGCGTGAGGCTTCACTGTTAAAAAAGCACGTAGTATTTATTTATATTCTCTTCTGGTTCATGCAGAATAATGGCTGCCTGTTTCCCAGGAAGGGGAGGGGATTGCTGGGTGTTAACCAGGGCAGACCCAAGCCAAAAGTGGATCCGAGATGCATTAGGTAAGATACGTTATTTAACCTCCCTGGAGCCTGGAGGAAGATGACAGTACACTCTCAGGGTTAAATGAAGCATAGGTGACAAACTGAAAAATCCTAATGTTTCAATATCTGAAACTTCTGAGTACTGACAGGATATTACTATAGAAAATTCCACACCTGCCATCGTGTGATTGTCATAGTCACGGAAAGGAACTGTATAATCATGCCATTATCCGAGGGTCTGCACAGAAGATATCTACATGAAAGAGGAATGAATTTCCTGCTTAGTCTTGGGCCCCACTTCCAAGAGATCTCATTGTGCATATGCAAATGTTCTAAAATCTAAAATAGCATTCTGATGATAAAGATCCTAGAATCCTGCCTGCTGCAAAAACAGCAGTCATATCACGGGGGTAAGGTAACAATTCCATGATTAAAACACCAGCACAGCGTCCAGAATTTAGCAGATGCTAAAAGATGAACCAATCAAGAATTGACTAGAGAACCCAATCATGCAGACAAAGAAATCCTCCAGTAATTCTCACCAAGAAGGTGGATGTTCATTACAGCCTGGGTCTTACCTGACAGCTACGCACCTACTAGGTATATAGATCTCATTTCCCAATTCTTTCTAGATCTAAATTTGTATCTTCATTGCAGCCACAAGGACTTGGAAGAAATAAGCCTCCCCCACCTGCCCGTTTATTTGTGAAACAGAAAAGCAATTCCTTGGTCAAAGATTAAGGGCATCTGCTGGGCAGGAGACACCAGCTGACACACCACCATTCTCCTTTGTTAAGAAAGGTAAAGCAAAATCTGGCCTGTGGTCTTGCCAGTCTTATGAAAATAGTACCTTGGGTTTTAACTGCATTTAGATTTTCACCCAATTCTACCAGTTTCGTGTGTATAAAGAATGGGGCCTATGACCACCCATCCTTTTAAAAATTTTTATCTTGTAAACAGTACTGAAGACTCAAAATGTCGGCCCCCTCTAAATATCCTGGCTTTTAACACGACCACGGAGCTGACATGCTTTCTGAAGGTTGCTGCAGCACTATTGGATGATGCTTCACGGCTTCCCAGGCAAGGGCCAAGAATGCAGCAAGCAGCAATATCACTGGGCTGTTCCCTGATGCAGATTAAGAACCAACACAGAGATTACCCAGCACTACCCTTCCCCTTCTGGGAGCCATTGAGCACTAGCCATGTTTTCCTCGCAGTGGGATCTGCAGCCAGGAGCAAAGCCGCCCACTCCGTGGGACCCGCGATCCTGGGCTTTCTCCTGGCCCATGTTCGCTTAGGCAGTCCCAAGTCCTGGAGATCCTTTCTCCAAGGAACAGATTCCTGTGCTGATGAGGCGGGCTCCCAAGAGCCACGGGGTCTGAATAGCTCATTCCGCCCTCCTTCCATCCCAGACTCCACTCACCGGACTGCCCATCGTTGCTCTGGGTCGCAGCTAGACACCAGCTTCTTGGGGTCTGAGCTCCTCCACTGTGGAGGGTATCGTAGCAACACCTGTCAGCAGTGGTATTCAGCAAACAGATGTAAAGCCCCCTCCGTCTCGCTTTCTACGCAGTCGTGGACACGCCCTCCCTCCCACCCCTTGTCCCCACCCCTGCCACGGACCCAGGTTTTGCCCTCGCTTCTGTTATTGTGACTGATCAAACGTAAAAGAATCATTCTATAGATTTTGCTTATTTGCTAGTTTTAGATTTATTTATCTTTTTTTTTCTACGCAAATGAATGTTTTGTCTCCGTGCGTCTGCTCATCATTCCTCATTCCTCTCTGCTGCAGTAGAGGGCGCCAGATTACAGTCCATCGTACAGCTGGAAGGTGGTCGGGCCAGCAAAAGAGAAAACTTGGAGAGAAGAGCAATGGCCTGGAGGGATGAGGGAATTCATACAGACACTTTGGAGAAGAGGACAGCTTTGTTTTACAGTTTGGTGTATTAAAGGCCTCTCTCTCTCTC
>NC_022010.1:56223993-56238142 GCF_000317375.1 Microtus ochrogaster
TCTCTCTCTCTCTCTCTCTCTCTCTCTCTCTCTCTGTTAGTTACCAGGTGTGACACTTTAGAGGTCCTCAGGGCTCAGAGCTCACTTCCACAAAAGTGCACCTTGAAGGCATTTTCCTTCTTGTTATCAGATTGCCCTGCAGTGGGAGAGGGTTAGGGAGGGAAGAGAACCCTAAGGGTAGTTCAACTGAGTCACAGGTTACCTTGAATTTACGTTTGTCCTTGATGAAAGCTTTCCAAACTACAAACTTGGTGATTCTGTTGGTGTGAGAAAACACCTACCAAGAGCAGCACACAAGGGAAAAGGTTTATTTGATGGATTGCTGGACAACCACAAGTACAAAGGAGAGCTACCTGGCCAGCAAGCAGGAAGACTAAGAAATCTCAAAGCCAGCTCACAGGTCACCTCCATCAGGACCACATCTCCAAAAGATTCCATAACATTCCCCCAAACAATGCCACTAACTTGGGACCAACTGTTTAAATACCAGGTTCATGGGAGTCTTTTCTAAACAGCAAACTGAGGACCATTTAGCTAGCTTTCTTATACATGCTAGACCCATCTTCCCAGGGAATGGCGCTACCCCCAGTAGGCTGGACCCTCAAACATCAATTAACAATCAAGATAGTACCACACAGACAAACCCATAGGCCAAAGTGATCTAGTCAGTTCCTTAATTGTGCCCCCCCCAGATGACTTAGGCTGTATCAAGTTGACAACTCAATGTAGCAAGAACATAATTTTGTAGCAATGTTGAAGGTATACAACACATTATTATTAATATTGTCAACTGCTGTAGGTATTGCAGTGTTGATCAACTTGCAAAGTCCTAAATACCCCCTGGTTTCCACCTCTAGGCTCTGGCTAACATCTTCCTGTAACCATTGTAAGGTAATAGTTCCTCCTAAGCTACGTAGTACAGCTCTGTCGAACATCTTCCTATCAACCTTGTTATGTAATAGTTCCTCCTAAACAGTAGAGCACATCACAGTATGTGATTAAGACTGGGTAAGCATGTGTAAACATTAATATTCTGGGAAGGCATTAATATGAAAAAAGAGTATAAGAGAAAATTGTAGAAGACTTTTTAAATTTGTATAAATTACTTTTCTCATTGCTGTGACATAGTATATTGTTGCAGAATATTATTTTCCAAAATGTGTTACATTTGTTTTAATGATGCAAAGATGTATTGCATTCTTCCATGTTGTATTTGTTTAACTCTATGAAGCTGTGTTACTTTGCCTGTCTAAAACACCTGATGGTCTAGTTAGGGGCTGAATGGCCAATAGTGAGGCAGGAGAAAGGATAGTCAGGGCTGGCAGACAGAGAGAATAGAAGGAGAAATCTGGGAGAAGGAGCAAGACAGAACAAGGAGAGAAGGACATCAAAAGCCAGCCACCCAGTTATACAGCAAGCCATGGGGAAAGAAACAAAGAAAGGTATAGAGAAATAGAGAAAGATAAAAGTCCAGAGGCAAAGGATAGAATACTTTAAGTTAAGAAAAGCTGGTGAGAAAGAAGCCAAGCTAAGGCTGGGTGTTTGTACATAAGAATAGGTCTATGTGATTTATTTGGGAGCTGGCTGGTGGGCCCTCAAAAAAGCAAAGAGCAGAAAGAATAAAAAAAAACCAGCAACAGTACATGATAAGAGCATCTTAAGGAAGGAAGGTGTTATTTGAACTCATGGTTCTAGGGTACAGTCCACCGCAGCGAAGAATGCATGGAAGCAGAAACACAGGTCTTTGGTCACATGGCATCTACAGACAGGAGGCAAACAGTTGGTGCTCAGCTCACTTTCCCCTCTTTAGTCAGTTTGGGGTCCAGTCCATGGAATGGTTTCATCGCATTCAGGGTGGTTCTTCCTACCTCAAGGAATCTAATGTAGAAACCAACTAATAACTATCAGAGAAGATTAACTAATTTGGTTTCAAGATCTTCATCTGTAACTAGGTCTCAGCTATCTGGAACACAGACAACACCCAGGAGTCCAGCAATTAATCCATGTTTCACTCAGAGAACCAGTGACCAGAGAAAACAACAGATTCACATAAGATACCAGCCCACTTGGATATGGTCTCTTTTGCTTTAAAAAAGCAGTGGTAGCCCTGATCATCTCTCCTCTCTCTCTCTCTCTCTCTCTCTCTCTCTCTCTCTCTCTCTCTCTCTCTCTCTGACGGTGATCTGTAAGTTTTCCCCTTAAATAAATAAGCCTTTTATTAATCATAATTCCAAACTGGTGTTTGATTGTTTTGTGACTTACGTTTACACACATATTAAAAATCTTTTTTCCATTCCTTCCTTAGCCCAATGATGTGGCAAATGGAAACAGGAAGTCAATCATTTTAAAGTTAGGCTGTCCCTTCTGGTCAGGTGCTCAGTCTTGTCACTGAGATTGACATTGTTTGTCTTTTCTTTTTGCTATCTTCTCTGTGTAGCAGGGACAAATCTACTGCCTATCTTCATCATCTCTGTGCAGTGGAGGAGGGCTCCCAAGCACCAGGACCAATAACGCTTTCCTGTCAAGCTTCCTAGATGACAGGTTAACTCAGAGCAATTAAATCATTAGCACTGTGCACTACAGAATCTCACAGAATAGGATACGAATGTGCTTCTATAACAGAGACTCTTAAGTACCTCTATCAATCTAAGATGAAGCCTACTTGATCATGGTGGATTATCTTTTCAATGTGTTCTTAGATTCAGATTGAGAGTATGTTATTGAGTATTTTTGCATCAATGTTCACAAGGCAAACTGGTCTGTAATTATCTTTCTTTGTTGTGATTTTATGTGGTTTGGGTATAAGGGTGACTTGGCCTCATACAATTAATTTGACAATGTTCCTTCTGTTTCTATTTTGTGAAATAATTTTAGGAGTATTGGTATTAGCTCTTCTTTGAAAGTCTGGTAGAGTTATGTGCTAAATTGATATGGCCCTGGGCTATTTTTTGATGGAAGACTTTTTATGACTGCCTCTACATGTTGTGGGTTATCGGTCTATTTAAATTGTTTTTCTGATCTTGATTTAGCTTTAGTAAGTGATATTTATCAAGAAAATTGTCCATTTACTTTACATTTTCTGATTTTGTGGAATATAGGCTTTTGAAGTATGACCTAATAATTGTCTGGATTTGATCTGGATTTGTCTCTTTTTATGTCCCCTTTTTATTTCTGATTTTGTTAGTTAGGATATTATCTCTGTGTCTTTTAGTTAGTTTGAATAAGGGTTTGTGTATCTGTTGAGTTTTCTCAGAGAAGCAATTCTTTGTTTCCTTAATTCTTTGTACTGTTTTCTTTGTTTCTATTTTATTGATTTCAGCTCTGAGGTTGATTATTTCCTGCCTCTTGGCTGTGTTTGCTTCTTTTTGTTCTAGAGCTTTTAGGGATACTATTAAGTTGCTAGTATGAGATCTCACTAACTTTTTAATGTAGACACTTAATGCTATGAACTTTCCTCTTTGTACCACTTTCATTGTGTCCCATAAGTGTGAATATGTTGTGCATTTTTCATTGAATTCTAGAAACTCTTTACTTTCTTATTTCTTCTGTAAAGCAGTGGTCATTCAGTAGAGAGTTGTTCAGAATCCATAAATTTGTGGGTTTTCTGTTGTTTATGCTGTTGAAATTCAATTTTAATCATGGTGGTCTGACGGGATTCAGGGGTTATTTCAATTTTATTGTATCTCTCAAGACTTAGTTTGTGAACAAGTATGTAATCAATTTTTGGAGAAAGTTCTGTAAGGTACTGAGAAGCAGGTATATTCTTTTGTGGTTGGGATATCCTGTAGATATCTGTTAGGTCCATTTGATTCATAATGCCTGTTAGTTTTATTATTTCTCTGTTTAGTTTTCATCTGGAGGTCCTGTTAATTGGAGAGTATAGGGTGATGATGTTTCCCACTATTAATGTGTGGGGTTCTAAGTGTGATTCAAGCTTTAGTAATGTTTCTTTTACAAATGTGAGTGCCCTTATTTTGGGGGCATAGATGTAGAGAATTAAAACATCACCTTGGTGGATTTTCCTTTGATGAGTATGAAGTATCCTTCCCTATCTCTTTTGATTAATTTTGGTTGGAAATCTCTTTTGTTAGATATTAGAATGGCTACACCAGTTTACTTCTAGTGTCCATTTGCTTGGAAATCTTTTTCCAACTCTTTATTATGGGGTACAGTCTATCTTTGATGATGAGGCATGTTTCTTGTATGCAGCAGAAGAATGGATCCTGTTTTCACATCCATTCTGTTAGCCTTTGTCTTTTTTGATAAAATTGAACCCATTATTGATATTGAGAGATATTAATAACCAATTATTGTTAAGTTTTGTTATTTTGGTGATGGTGGTAATAGAATGTGTGTGTGTACATATGAGTGAGTGCATGTACGTATTGTGTGCTTCCCTTCTTTTGGTTTTGCTGGTGTGAGATTATTTATTTCCTGTGTTTCTGTTGGGTGGAGTTAGCCTCCTTGGAATGGAGTTTTCCCTTTAGTACCTTCTGTAGTTCTAGATATGTGGATAGATAGTGCTTAAATTTGACTTTGTTGTTTATTATTATTATTATTGTTATTATTATAATTCCCACCTCCTCCCATTCCACCCCCACTCCCCCTTCCTCTCCCTCCCCCGTCCAAAGAACAGTCAGGGTTCCCTGCTCTGTGGGAAGTCCAAGGTCCTCCCCACTCTATCCAGTTCTAGGAAGGTGAACAACCAAACAGACTAGACTCCCACAAAGCCAGTATATGTAGTAGGATCAAAACCCAGTGCCATTGTCCTTGGCTTCTCAGTCAGCACTCATTGTCTGCCATGTTCAGAGAGTCCGGTTTAATCATATGCTCTATCAGTCCCAGTTCAGCTGGCCTTGGTGAGCTCCCATTAGATCAGCCCCACCATCTCAGTGGGTGGGTGCACCCCTCATGGTCCTGACCTCCTTGCTCATGTTCTCCCTCCTTCTGCTCCTCATTTGGACCTTGGGAGCTCAGCCCGGTGCTCCAAAGTGGGTCTCTGTCTCTATCTCCATCCATCGTCAGATGAAGGTTCTATGGTGATATGCAAGATATTCATCTGTATGTCAATAGGATAGGGCCATTTCAGGCTCCCTCTCGTCAGCTGCCTAAGGAACTAGCTGAGGACATCTCCTTGTATACCTGGGAACCACTCTAGAGTAAAGTCTCTTGCCAACCCTAAAATGGCTCCCTTAATTAAAATATATACTTCCCTGCTCCCATATCCACCCTTACTCCATCCGAACCCTCCCATTCCCCCAAGCTCTCCCCATCCTCCCTTTCTTTGACTTCAAATTCTATTACAGAGCTACAATATTGAAAACAGCTTGGTATTGGCATAAAAACAGAGAAATCAGCCAATGGAATTGAATAGAAGACCCAGATATTACCCACAAACCTATGAACACCTGATTTTTGACAAAGGAGCTAAAAGTATTCAATGGAAGAAAGAAAGCGTCTTCAACAAATGGTGCTGGCATAACTGGATGTCAACCTGTAGAAGAAAGAAAATAGATCCATATATATCACCATGCACAAAACTCAAGTCCAAATGGATTAGAGACCTCAATATTAATCTGAACACACTGAACCTGACAGGAGAGAAAGTACTCTACAACACATGGGCACAGGAGACCAACCACTTCCTACATATAACCCCAGTAGCACAGACAATAAGGGCAACATTGAATAAATGGGAATTTAGTTTCTCCTAAAACTGAGAAGCTTCTGTAAAGCAAAGGACACTGTCATTAAGACAAAAAGGCAACCCACTGACTGGGAGAAGATTTCACCAACCCCATAATGGACAAAGGTCTGATCTCCAAAATATATAAAGAACTCAAGAAACTAGACTTTAAAATGCTAATTAACCCAATTAAAAAGTGGGACACTGAACTGAACAGAGAATTCTCAACAGAAGAAGTTCAAATGGCTAAATTTGACTTTGATAGAGAGTATTGTGTTTTTTCCATCTATGGTGATTGAAAGTTTTGCTGGGAACAGTCTAAGCTGGCATCTGAGGTCTCTTAGAGTCTGTAAGACATCTGTCCATGTCATTCTGGGTTTGAGAAGTCAGGTGTAATTTTAGTAGGTCTACCTTTCTATGTTACATGGTCTTATTCCCTTGCAGCTTTCATTGTTCTGTATGTTTAAAGTTTGATTAGGATGGGGGATGAATTGTTCTTACAGTTCAATCTATTTGGTGTTTTGTAATCTTCTACCTTTTTAGGCATGCCCTTCTCAATGCTAAGATTTTTTTCTATGATTTTATTAAAAATATTCTGGATTTTTGAGCTGGGATTCTTTTCCTTCTTCTATTCATATTATTCTTAGGTTTTGTCTTTTCATAGTGGCCTAGATTTCTTGAATGTTTTATGCCAGGAATTTTTTAGACTTAACATTTTCATTGACTGCTGAATCAATTTCTTCTATCATATCTTCTAAAGCTGAGACAGTGTTTTGCATCTCTTGTATTCTGTTGATCATGCTTGCAACTGTTGTTCCTGTTCACTTAACTAGACTTTCTATCTCCAGAATTTCCTTAGCTTGTGTTTTCTTTATTGTTTTGACTTCCATTTTGAGGTCTTGAATAGTTTTATTAATTTCCTTTATCCACACACATATATGTATATGTATACACACACACACACACACACACACACACACACACACATATATATATATATATATATATATATATATATATATATAGAGAGAGAGAGAGAGAGAGAGAGAGAGAGAGAGAGATTTTTAAGGGATTTATTCAGTTCTTCTCATTGTTTGTGTTCTCCTGGATTTCTTTATGGGATGTATTCATTTCCTCTTTAAGAACCTCTACCATAAAGTTGGTTTTAAGGTTGTTTTCTTGTGCTCCAGCTGTGTTGGAATATTCAGAGATTGCTGCAGTAGGATAGCTGGGCTCTGGTGGTGGCATAGTGCTCTGTTGTTGATTGTCTTTTTCCATTGGCATCTAGACATCTGGACTTGGGGTAATTATAGGTTTATGTGCTGATTTCTGCATGTATCTTTGTTGGATGGATACTTTTCTCCTTGTTTTCTCTTTCCTTGCAAGTCTGAGTGGCCTGTGTTTCTGGTGACCCGTGAGTCCTTGGGTCCAATAGGGTATCTCCACTAAGGTTTTGGGTACCAGTATTGCCTCTGGGATTCTGGGATTCTGGAAGCTGGTGTGGCACCTGGGATTCTGGATACTGGCATGACTTCTGGGGCTCTGGGAACCAGTGTGTGGAGCAGTGTGCTTCTGCTGGAATTGTGGACTGGCATACAGAGATGCTGGGAATGCTGTTGGGTAAGGTGGGCAGCTCTGAGGAGGGCAGGTCTTACCTTGGTACCAGCATAGCCTCCAGTAGAGTTGTAGGCTTCTTCCAGGGTTGTGGGCCTGGATATGGAAGTGAGGTAAAGGGTGCTGTTGGGAAAAACTTGGTGGGATCTGAGGCATCTTTGAATGCCTAGGATAGGTGGGTCTTACCTGGGATTCTAGGTACCAAACATGACCTCCAGAAGAGCAGTAGACTTCTGAACTATGTCTGGAATTTTTATATGAGTTCTGGGGTAGAATGCAAGTTCTCATATTTGCCAAACAGGCACTTTACTTAGAATGTTATTTCCCTAGCCATCAATTGCATTTCTATGGTAATTATTTTAAAAATCAGAATAATAAGACATTTCTTACACGCAATAAGATTCTTAACAGCCAGCATGTATCAAATGTCATAATTATTATGTTTAAATTCAGAGATCCCACATTAGTGTTATTTGTGAGTGATGACCACGTGCATAGAGAACAATCAGAATCAGTCAAAAGACTTTGCATCTTGTCTTAGTGAGGGTTTCTATTGCTGTGATGAAATGCCATAAACAAAAGAAAGTTGGGGAAGAAAACATTTATTTGGCTTTTACTTCCATATCACCATTCATCATCAAAGGACAGGAGCTCAGGCAGGATCAGAACGGGAGGCGGCAGCTGATGCAGAGGCCATGGCTCGGTATTGCTTACTGGCTTGCTCTTTACAGTCTGCTCAGCCTGCTTTCTTATTGAACCCAGGACCAACTTCCCAGAGGTGGGCCCACCCACATAAATTACAAATAAAGAAAATAACCTACAAGCCTGCTTATACTCCAATCTTATTGAGGTATTTTCTCAAATTAGGCTTCTGCAGTGACTCTATCTTGTGTCAAGTTGACATAAACTAACCAGCACAAATGACCCTTTGTCAACTACACCTGTAAATACATTGCTATTATACCATAGCCTTCCTTTTTTATTCATCCCCAAGATCTTCCCTTTAAAAACAATAATCACTTTAAGTCCCACAGTCTTTACAAATTCAAACACTTTAAAATTCAGTCTCTTTAAGAAATCCAAAGTCTCTTAAAACCTAAAGTTTCCTCAAATGCCATTTCTCGATTGTATTATAGTATTGTAAAATTAAAAAAAAAAAAGAAATACTTTCTTATTTCACGAGGGATGAACCAGGACAGAGTCACAATATGAAGCAAAACCAAACTCCAACAGTCTAAATAACTCAACATCCAAAGTCTACAATTTACACACAGTCTTTTAGCTCCTCTAAAGGCCTTGTTTCACTTCCCCAGCTCTGCCTTCTGCAGCCCACACAGCTTGTCTTCTGGGCTCCCATTGGCTCCACTCCTCTGCTGCTGCTGTTCTCAAAGGTCTTCTCATGATTCTTGTATCTCCAAAATTCTGAGTTCTTCTGCTAAAATTGGGCTCCACTTTCACCAATAGCCTCTCCTAGGCTCTCTTTGGAGTGACAAGCATCAACCTATCTTCATGGCCCCTTAAATTCTCTGCCATTAAAGTCCTCTCCTGGCCTCTCATAGTGCCAAGACTCAGCTGTTCTCCATAGTCTCTTTATTCATTTAAAACCAATATCACCTTACACAATTAAGTTCAGCTGCTAGCAACATGTTCAGCAGTTGACACCTCTGTAACACAACTTCTGTGTGGGGAATCTCATAAAATCTTCCCAGAAGATTTCTCCTCAATGATGAAGGTTTCTCTATCTATCTATCTATCTATCTATCTATCTATCTATCTATCTATCTATCTATCTATCAGAAAACAAACTATTCTTTTCCACAATCCGAGTTCCCACTCCCTTCCCTCCTCCCACTCCCTCCACATACCCTCCCACCCCACCACACCCCCGTCCAATCATCAGAGAGAGCAAGGGACACTTCCCTGTGGAAGGTCCAAGGCCCTCCCTCCTCACTATAACCAGGCTAAGCAAGGCATCCATCTAAAGAGAATAGGTTGACAAAAACCCAGTACAAGCAGTAGGGATAAATCCTGGTGCAACTGCCAGTGGCCCCCCAGTCTGCCCCAGCCATGCAACTGTCAACTGAGAGAAATGAAAACCTGGTGAGAGTGTCAGAGTGACCTAATCGCTTTCCGCCTGAACCACACGTTTAGGCTAGGCTATTTTGAAAAACACTTCACATGTGACAAGGGCCATCGCTAGAGCAGATGACAACTGGGAGAGCATTGCCTCAAGGATAGCCAAGAACTAGCCAATTAAAAATATGTCCATAATATGCTTCATCTGCACAATCCAAGGACAAGTAGGAACAGGCCAACTGAGGACATACTTATGTCCATAGTTCATTTTCATAATGATATCATGCTTATTGTATTCCACGCCCTTTTGTAATCATTTGCTGTCCTCAATTAGGTCTGGGTATGCAAATTAGGTGAGAACTGGTGGTCCTGCAAGATTGTCTATAAAGTCCTGTAATCTTTGGGAGGCAGCTCCTCCCACCCTCACTGCATTGAGTGTACTGGATGAGTTCCTTGCCTAGGCTAATACTGTGCTTTGGAATAAACATTGCTTTTTTCCATCTAAGTCCTGGATCCCTGGTGGTATCTTTGGGGACAAGAGTCGAGGCACAAAACAACCACACTCAGAGAGACCAGTTTTGTCCCGTGTTTGATCCTTCCCAGTCTGGCTGGAGTTGGTATGCTCCTATTATCTCAGGTAAACTGTTTCACTGGGTATTCCCATCATGGTCTTAACCTATTTGCTCAAATTCTCATTCCTTCCACTCTTCAGCTGGACTTTGGAAGCTCAGTCCAGTAGTCCAATGTGGGTCTCTGCCTCTGTTTTCATCAGTTGCTGAATGAAGATTCTACGGTGATATTTAAGACATTCATAAGTCTGACTACTGGGCAAGTCAAGATCAGGCCCCCTCTTCTCTATTGCTGGAGTCATCCTTATGGATTCCTGGGGATTTCTCCAGAGCCAGGTTGATGCTAATCCTACAATGGCTCCCTCAATCAAGATATCTCTTTCACCATTAAATTTCTCAGTCCCAGTAAACCAGCTTCAATTACCCCAGCAAAGCAAAGGTTTTACTGTAGTAGGTAGTTTGTTAATCACAGCTGATTCTTCAGCCCCAGCTAACTAGAGACACAGAATCTTAATGCAAAATAACAAATATCCTCAATAAAGTCTTTAAAATTAACTCTAAAACTTCACAAGCCATGCCTCCATCTTTTGCATTGCTCTCAACATCCTCCGTTCTCTTACTGAATCAAACATTGAATGAACATGCAATGGCTTTTCTTACACAATGTTCTAAAAAAATTTCCACAATCCTCCCCTAAACTACATGGTCAGGTCTGTCGCCGAAATACCCTACAATGCTGGTATCAACTTGCTTTAGAGTTTATGCTTCTTTAGTGAAACAAAATGACCTAAACCAAGTTGGGGAAGAAAGTGTTGATTTGGCTTATACTTTGATTACTGTTCATCATCAAAGGAAGTCAGGCAGCAACTCAAACAGAGCAGGAACCTGGAGGCAGAAGCTAATGCAGAGGTCATGCAGGGGTGCTGATTACTGGCTTGCTCTTTATGGAAATCTCAACTGTAGGGCCCACTGGTCTACCCCTCCTCTCGGGTTTTATCTTGAGGACAGCTTCTGGCCAGACATCTTGTTGCAGATTTCAGCTAAATATCGTGTTTGCTCCTGTGCTCCCTCTGCCCCTGGTGGTTAGCTATAGGGCCACTGTTTACTCCATTTTGGGCTTGGTAATTTTCTACCTGTCTGGGGAGATTTCCATTGTGCAGCAGCTAGGTATATAAGGTTTTTTCCCAAACTTGAATAAACGGCATTCGATTCTCTCCTCACAGATGACCCAGGTCTCTTGTGTGTTCTTTTAATCTCCAGGCCCGGTACAGTAGTACAAATTGTACCATAGAGAGTAATGCAGGCATTACACTCAACCTGCTTTCTTGTAGAATCCAGGGCCACCATTTTAGGTGTGGCACCACCCACAATGGACTGGGCCCTCCTCCATCAATCACTAATAAAGAAAAGATCTACAGGCCTGCCTATAGCCCGATCATATGGAGGCACTTTCTCAGTTGAGGTTCCCTACTCTCCAGTGACTAGTTTGTGTCAAGTAGATATAGACCTTGCCAGCATTCCAAACACAATGTTGCTGCTACTACCAAAAATTTTTCCTTTATTTCTGACAGCTATCAAGATTTCAAGTACAAATAAGGATTCCATTCATGACAGTGAACAAATACAAAGAACCAAGGTGTTAGATCGGCAAAAATTACAAAATTCATATACAGAGAACAATGTGAGTTTTCCTAAAAAGGAAAGACTTGATAAACATATAGCAACGATGAGTAGAGACAAATAACACTAAAAGGTCATCAGTCTTCCCAAAGCTTGTCACAGCGAGAAAAAAATATTACCAAATATCAGACAGAGAAGTCAAAGAAGATACACACACTGAAAAGACACTCTGTTTTCACAGACTGGGGGAGTTTAAATAGTCAAAAAGTCTATAGAACTCAACGTGCTCCAAAGAGTCCATACAACTTCTATGACATTCTCCATATAACTAGTAAAAGAACCTTAAAGACACTGGACCTCCTGACTTCAACAGATACCATGAAACTGGAGCTTGGTATTTATTTGCAAAACACAGACACATAGATAAACAGAAGAGAATAAAGACTTCAATAAACCCACACATTTACAGAAAATCAATTTTCAATAAAAGTGCTAAGAGCACACAAACATATTGGGAAAAGACAGCAAATAAATAAATAAATAGTGTTAGGGAAATTGGATAACTCACATGCAAGAGGTTAAAAGTAGAGTGATCTCTCACACAAGTTGTAAAAATCAAATACAACCAGAAGGACAGCTCAAATATAGTATTTGAAAACCTATATTGTATATAAGTTTATATATTATATATTTATATGTGCAATATATGAATGTTATATATTGCATATATGTTTATACATAATATAGGTTTTAAAATATAAATACAAAATTCTATAAATATAGGATGATAAAACCACTAGAATAAATCTTAAGAAAAATATTCGGGAAAGTGGAAACAGTAAGGACTACAGACATTTCAGACAAGGTTCCAAAACCCCAGGCAACAAAACCAAAATAAACAACTGAATTACATGATAGTAAAAGACTTCTGGTCAACAAGGAAAATAGTCATCAGTAGCAAGAAGGGGACTATCTTCTGAAAAGAAGAAAATATTTACAAACTCCACTTCTGAAAAGGATTTGATATTTGAAAACATATAAGGAACTTAGGAAAAAAACTACATGGTTTTATGAACAATAAACCTAAATAGACATATCTCAAAAAAGACATACAAAATGGCTAGTGGGCACATGAAAAATTCTTAACATCACTGATCCTCAGGAAAATGCCAATCAAGCCAACAGAAGATAACAGCTTACTCCATAAGAGTAATCTACTTTTAAATAAAATAGGTACTATTAAAAACACCAAAGAAAAGTGGGTGTGCAGATGGAGAAGGCAACCCCTGCACAGTGGAGGTGAAGTAGAAATTAGAATGGCCATTTTGGTAAATGGCATGAAAACTTCTCAAAAAGTTGAAAACAAAGGTGCTATGTGATAAAGCTATACTATTTTAGGATATACATTCAAAGGGAAAAGAAATCAATGTTGAAATGTTGAAGAGATGTCTGGGCACTATTTATAACAGATGAGAGATGCAGCAACTGCCTGTGTGGAAATGATGAGCAGAGTGAGAAGTGTGACGCACACACCCTTGTGAACAGTATTTGGCCATGAAAGGAAAGTCTGTCATTTGCAGCAACATGGATGGAACTTGGGGTTCATCCATGTTTAAGTAAAAAAAAAATCCAGACAGAAAGACAGATATGACATGATCAAATCTACATGGTGCTCCAAAAATATCTATAATTGCTATGTATCAGTTAAACCTAATCCTATTGTCAAAATGTAAGGACATTAACAAAAGCAAAACCTCACTTGAATTCACTGCGTTAGGAATAGAATTGTACACTGAAAGAACTATTTTTCTCCAAAATGATAATTGCCACTAGGCACTGCATGACCAAATTTTGTAAGGTTACTTCTTAAATTTAAAGAATACAGTGACAGAAAGTAATCACATTCTACAAATTATACCTTCGTCTGACAAGGTTGGCTCATTAAGTTTTCAGTCTCTGTTGATGGCCAGGTGGTCACTGGCTTTGATAACTGGCCATGCATCTGTGTTGATTGTTGCTGTGTGTTCTCTGACCTGGAGATACCATGACATTGTTAGAGAAATCAACCGAATACTGACCTAACACTCCCCCTCCTGGCAGCACATTGTCAGTGAAGGGTACCAATTAGACTCTGAGAGCGATACTTTATAATCTGTCTCCATGGAGATCATATCCTCTATATTCCAAAACTTATCATCTGCTGCACAAATCCCAGATCCATACATGTAGATAATTAACACACTCCCTCAAGTATAACATAGGCATTTAAAAATGACAATGTTTAAAACAGAATTTTTAATCCTCTCTCCAAAGCTTGCTCCCCCTCTATTTTTGTATATATTTGTAAAAGTTCTCTTTACTGTTAAAACCCTTACTTTGGGCAAGATAATGCTTTCCTCTCCCTCGTTCTCCATTCCTGTCCCTCATGAAGCCTGCCCATCCTGAGTTTCTACCTTTTCAGTCTGTCTCCTGACTACTACTGTAGCCGTCTCTTCAAAATGCTTCTTCATTCTTCTCTTCTAAGATCTACCTTCCACATCCGAGAGAGAGAGAGAGAGAGAGAGAGAGAGAGAGAGAGAGAGAG
>NC_022010.1:56238242-56250429 GCF_000317375.1 Microtus ochrogaster
GAGAGAGAGAGAGAGAGAGAGAGAGAGAGAGAGAGAGAGAGAGAGAGTTCTAGATTCTAGATAAGATCCACATGCTCCTCTGGTTTATACATTTGGATTGAGATGGTGCAGAACAAAACCCCCCAGATGGCTGAATTCAAAAAATACATAACAACTGCAAAATAAACCGCACGCTGCCTCTTCTGTTTATGGTTTCTACTGTCACGGCCTAGTATCTTATTTCCATTTATCTTTCCATCATGCACTGCTGTTCATGAGGAGAGCTGGACAAATGGATGGACATTTTACTATTTAATCCTATCAAGTGATGTGACAGACTTTGATAACTTCCCATGGGAGGCCTCACTCTCTCTGAGGAATGGATGGAGAGTGGGGTGGGAAAAAGTGGGGGAAGTGGGAAGGGAAAGAGAACTGGGATTGATATGTAAAATGAAAAAAGATTGGCTTAAAATAAAATAAAACATAAAAGTAAGATCTCGCTTTGACCTTAGGCATCAGATAGACCTATTTCAGGCTTCTGTGTCTCTCCCACACCACCTACTGTCCTGGGCCTATGCTCTATTCTGTGAAAATTTGTTCTCAATAAAAAAAAATTCATTTTTCAAGACAGGGTCTCTCTGTGTAGCCCTGGCTGTCCTGAAACTCACTCTGTAGACCCTGCTGGCCTGGAACTCAGAGAGCTAGCTGCCTCTGCCTGACCAGAGAGGGGATTAAAAGAATGTACCACCACTGCCCCAGAATCAATAAAGAATCTTAAAACTGGGCTGGAGAGATAGCTTAGCAGTTAAGAGCATTTGTTGCTTGTTCAGAAGATCCTGATTCAGTTCCCAGCACTCACGTGGAGGTTTCATAATTGCTTGCAACTAGAATTTTAACACCCTCTTTTGGCTTCCACGGGCACCAGGGGCACACAGGCAAACACCTGTATATAGAAAGTAAAAATAAACAAATATTTTCTTTTAAAAAAACCAATTTTATACTCAACTCACCATAAACAGAAATGCTTTCCAACAGTCTCCTTTTTGACTATTTGATGTCAGAAACTGCTGAACCTATGGAAATGAGTCTTTCTTCAATATCCACTTCATGATGAACTTTTTCAGATCCCTTGTAACTTTTGAAAAGTTATCATATAGCTTACCTTTTATTTTTTAAATTAATATAGAGAAAGGTCCCAAGGATGATACATGAAACTGAAAACAGAACAATGAATACAATTGCAGTCTTCTTCCAATTTGAAACATGATTCCTGGTCCCTGAAAAACACAAACCAGAACATATTGTTTCCCTGATTACACTGTACTGCCATCTTGGGGTCTTTAATTTATAATGTTTTATGACTTACTATAGTTTAATTGACTTTCCAATTTAATCTATAAGATAATTTCCCAATACCATGGAAAGAAAGAAATAATTCTAGGTCGTTTCCTCTTTCCTTGAATATAATTAGGGATGTGTATATCTTTAAGTGAGACACCATGACCTTGCCTTTGACTGCACAGGTGTGGTTTTATCTGCTATTCTTTTTCAATGAGATACTACAGAACCATTTTATGTGGGTGGAAGAGATTGAACATGAAGAATTTGATACTGGAATATGAACTCTTTTCTGAAGGCAATTAAAAAAAAAAAAGCAAAGTAACTTCACAAGAATTTCACCAGAATCAGGAATTCACGCCACTAATATTTATCATAGAACTAAGCAATGAAAAACCATCTTCTGAAGTGGTAAATTACTTCTTGTAGACACCTGAATTTTAATAAATAATTAAGACTAACCATCATAACACATCCAATAGATTTACAGAAGATACTTGTAGTATTTAATTCCTATAACCAAATTGTTTGAATTGGGAAAATTGACAAGGAAAAGTAGTTGGCCAACTTCAGTTTCAAACAAACATAATGAAAATACTTATCTCTAATATTTTTGAGACTCTTTAAAAGTAGCATTAAAATATAAACTGTTAAATGAAAAAGAGCAAGAATATTGACATAGCCTTCAGAAGGAGACTTAAAAAATATGTAATGTGAACAGAAGAATGAGCTCTGGAGGTGAAGGATGAAGACAGTGAAACAAAAGACAAGTTATTATTTTCAGATATACTTAAAGAGATACGACTTTCTCAACATAAGTATTGAGGAAATGTTTTTGAAAAAATGAACACATTTAGCCCCCCAACTGCCAACCACAGGGAGGGGCTCAGCATTTCCCACTCTGCAATGCTTAAATATTTCCTGAAGATATATTCAGGGAACTTGGAAAACCTTGTTTACAGTTGCATATATATCCACTGGTGATCACACAGTCTCCAGGGGGATATTAGCACTGATGGCCCTGGATAAACTAAGTGGGAAACAAGGTAATATCAAAAGTCATGAGCCTAGGAGAGTGAGTGTGGGGAGAAGGAATGTGGAGGTGATGTGATTGCAGTGGATGAGAGTTAAGAAATGGGAAGAGAACAGAAAGGAATCAGAATGTATCATGTATGTATGTGCAATTACCAAAAATATAACTTAATTAATAAAAATTGCTGTGGGACAATGGTTTGTACCCTGTCGTTTGTATTTTAATAAAATGCTGATTGACCAGTAGCCAGGCAGGAAGTATAGGCAAGATAATCAGGCAGGAAGTAGAGGCAGGGAGACAAGAACAGGAGAATTCTTGGAAGAGAAAATCTTGGGCCACAGTCGTGATCCAGCCACAGAAGAAGTAAGATGTAACTGCCTCTCTGAATAAGGTACTGAGCCATGTGGCTAGCATAGACAAAAATAATGGGCTAATATAAGTTATAAGAGTTAATAAGAAGACTGAGCTAATGGGTCAATCAGTTTATAACCAATGTAGACCTCTGTGTGATTTCTTTGGGACTTAACAACTATGGGATCCAGGCAGGACAGGAATCCCAACAACAAATAGTGCCCAACATGGGGCACGAACCCATGACCCTGCAATTAAGAGGCTCATGCTCTACCGACTGAGCTAGCTGGGTGGCCAGGACAAACAAGTAGCCTTCTCCTTGCAACAAAAAATGAACAATTTTCATTTTAAGGTGAAAAAAAGAAACTTTCAATTAAAAACATTGCTTCTCAAAAGAAGAAAAAAATTCCATAAGAGAACTTGAAGAAAATATTTATACAATCTCCCAGATAATATGAATAGAAAAAAAAAAAAGAGTCATGGCTATTAAAATGAAGTAGAAAGCTTCCTCAGATGGTTGGATGAAATTTTGATGAAAGTTTTCTAAAACAAATCAACTAAATTAACAGGAGTTAATTCTCCATGAAACAAGAAAAAATTATGGAAAGTTACATCTTTCTCACTATCCCTTTAAGTTTATCAAAATGTCAATCATTATATTGGAACAAAATAGACCAGGTCTCCTTACCAAATTATATCATTACAGGTTTTCATTTCATTCTCATTGCAGGAATCCTATGGAAGCTGTCAAAATACAGGAATAGGAACAAGATTTATAGCTAGAGGGTTATTGCGCACTATGTCACCAAGTGAGGGCCTAGAAAACTAATCAGCTTGTACTGATATACAATGGGGAGAAAAAAATACACAAAACTTCCTTGTTCTTTTGATTTTCAACAAAATGCTTCCCCTGTTGATGTAAGGTTTGAAGAAAGATTATATTGCTTGATTTTATTTTAAAATTTATGAAGTGTTATTGTACTTATCTTAAACACTTATAGCATAACTAATATTACTTGAGTGGCCTATTTAATCTTCTAAGCCTTATTCTCCATTGGAGAATAATTTAAATTCCTTTATGCTCTGGTAGCAAACCTCTGAATTATGTGTGTTGGTTTGTTAGGAATGGCCCCCATAGACTCATGTATTTGAATGATTGTGGCACTATTAGGAGGTGTGACATTGTTGGAGGAAGCGTCTTATTGGAGAGGTAGTCTTTGAGATCTCTTGTTCAAACTAAGGTTTGTATGGCAGTCTCTTTTTCCTGCCTCTGAACTAAGAGGTAGAACTTCTTCTCCAGTACCATGTCTGCCTGCACGCCACCATGTCCCACCATAACCAGAATGGATTAAACTTCTGAAGCTGTACAATAGCCCCAATTAAATGCTTTTCTTTATCAGAGTTGCCATGGTCATGATGTCTCTTCACAGAAATAGAAACCCTAACTAAGACAGAAGTTGGTACTAGGACTGGGGTGATGCTGTGGTAGGCCTGATCATGCTTTTGTTTGTAGAAATATAAATTTGGGGACTTTGTGTGGTGTTATTTTGTTTGTGCTCTAACAAATAAATCTTGCTTGAAGATCAGAGGGTGGAATTAGCCACTAGCTAGCCATAGAGGTCTGGAGGTCTGTACAGAGAGACAGGAAGTGATATGACAGGGCAGAGAGAGGAATATAAGATGGGAGGAGACAAGAGCTTAGCCTTTTTCAGCTGAGGAGTTAGCAAGGTAAGAGTTGGCTGTGGCTTGTTCCTTTCTCTCTCAGATCTTTTAGCATCTATCCCAATATCTGGCTCCAGGTTTTTATTATTAAGACCAACTAGAAGTCATGCAGAAACTTTGGATTAGGAAAGAAATGGAATATTTTAGTGGTGCTTAGTGAGACATACTAGTAGGAGCATGGAAGCCCGAGAGGCTGGGGATGGTTTGAACTGTGGGGGCCTGGATCATGAGATTTCAGAGGAGAAGAAATTTAATATGTGACCTAGAGACTTGTTATATTTTGGTTAAGAATGTGGCTACTTTTTGCCTTGTCCAAAAAGTCTGCCTGAGGTTAAAGAGTTTGAAACTTATTACGTTGGTAAAGGGAATTTCAAAACAGCCTAATATAGACTCTGTCATGTAGTTAATAGTGTTTATTCTTGAAAAGATTTATAATGAAAAGGAGCTGTAGTATGAGGAGTGGCGAGGCCGCCCGGATCCTGGCCGCCAGCTAGCTTATGCCCCGAAATAACTACATGGAAACTGTATTCTTTTAAACACTGCTTGGCCCATTAGTTTTAACCTCTTATTGGCTAATTCTCACATCTCGATTAGCCCATTTTTAATAATCTGTGTTGTACCATGAGATGGTGTCTTACCAGGAAGGATTTTCGCCTACATCCATCTGGGGTTGAGTGGGAGAATCATGGCGATTGACTGACTAGACTTCTTTTGCCCAGCATACTGTTCTGTCCACTTCATCCACCTAAGGGCTGGCCTATCAAAGGCCAAGCAGTTTCTTTATTAATTAACCAATGAAAGCAACAGATATATGACACTCCCACATCAAGGAGCAGGCCAAGCAAGTAAATATACAAAATGTGCAGACTGAGGAAGAATGAGGCACTAGGAAGTTGGATGAAGCTAAATCCTATGTTAGGATTTATTTAAAGGAGATAAACAGATTAAAGAAGAACCAGATGTTAAATGGAATAAAGGGTTTGTGATCTCAGGACAGGATCCCACCCAGCTGAGCTTTCAACTTATGAAAAGGACTTAAAGGAGGGCTTAGAGCCAGGTGTGATAGTGCATGCTTTTAATCCCAGCACTCAGAAGGCAGGCACTAATAAATTTCTAAATTCAAGACCATCCTGGTCTATAAAACAAGACCCAGGATAACCAAGTTTAGGTAATAAAGGATACCATTGCAAACAGAAAAACTAACGATGATGTAATTAAATAAGGCAGCCATGTTCCCATCCCTAGCAAACAGCAGAAGTTGGCAGCTTCAGCCACTTGGTCCTGGCTTTAGATTCAAGGATAGAAGATAGGGGTTACAGAATCTCCATCCTTCACTAAGAAAAGCCACAGAGACGAGGTGTGTGTGTGATGTCTCTGAATGGAGACCCAGAGAAGTCATTGCATGAAGCTGTGAAGATGAAGCCTGAATTGCCTTGGATATTCCAGGATGTTGGAGATGCCAGAGTCATGGGATACCTGCCAAGGAGAGCTGCTAACTGGGAGTGGAACCTGCCCAAGAGGAAGCAGTGTGTGTATACTTGTGGTTAGCACAGCTGAAAGAAGTTGGAAATCTGAAGAGCATTTTGACAGCAGACATGGAGATGCAGAGCTTGGAGTTTTCCCAGCTGATTATTGGTTTTGCTTTGGTCCCTTCTTTACCCCCTTTCCTCCCTTTTAGAATGGTAATGTATATCCTATATCATTTTATGTTGGAAGTATGTGATCTTCTTTCTTATTTTTATTTTAAAGGGGATTACAGTTAAGAGTCTGAGAAGAGACTTTGAAATTTGGACTTCTAAACATGTTTAAGACTGTTATAGAGTCTGGAGACTTTTAAAGTTGGACCAAATATATTTCTTCATTATGTTCTGGCTACAAGCCTATACAGGCAAGGGAGTAGAATGCAGTGTTTTGAATAAAAATGGTGCCCATAGACTCATGTGTTTTAATGGTTGGCCCATAGGTGGTGGCACTATTAGGAGGTATGGCCTTGTTGGAGTAGGTGTGGCCTTGTTGGAGGAGGTGTGTCACTGTGGAGGTGGGCTTTGAGGTCTCATGATCAACGTAAGCCTAGTGTGGCAGTCTCCTTTTCTGCCTGCAGATCAAGATGTAGAACTCTCAGCTACCTCTCCAGCACCATGTTTGCCTCCATGCTACCCCACCATGTCTTGCCATGAAAATAATGGACTAAGCCTCTGGAAGTATAAGCCAGCCCCAGTTAAATATTTTCCTTTATAAGCATTGCCGTGGTTTATGGTATCTCTTCACAGAAATAAAACCCCAAGACAGTGTCTTATTTCATACTTAAAACTGAGTTTTGTCACACCTATCTCCCTGTGGCTTTGCATCTGAAGCTCATTAGACCCAAAGAGCACAGACTTTTCATAGCTGTGTCTTCCAGACTTTAGCAGATTTTCCTGAGGAAGTGGGAAGAGGTGCAGTCCCCTAACACATTACACTTTCTGAAAAAAAAGAATTTTTTTTTGTAATGGCTAAGGTCTTAGGCAGGGAGACATTTCACGTGAATGGTGCCTGTTTCCTTGACTCTCTAAAAGCCTAAAATTCATCCATTAATTTGAAATCAAGATGATCAAGCTTTGGACTATAAAACTCAAATGAGATTTTGGAGGTCTGTAAACAACACAGAGGTGATGAGACCATTCAGGTTGAGTGCTTTGACGATCAGTAACAACCCAGGTGAATACATCATTTGGAAGAGGAATTAGTTATTCTAAATCATTTGTTCATATATCAAAGTGGTATACTGCATAGCAGAAAAGTCACTAAAATCTGAGCTATAGGAAAAGTAAATTCTCTACAGTGTGAAAGATCCACTGTTGTCTTAGGTCCCCTGTTTAAGCAAGAAAAGAGGGAGATGTTTCTTCTTGACATTAGAGAATGGTAAAGGCTATTTTGCTTGTTAAATTCCCAGTCTCTATATGAGGCACTATATTTTCACTGTAGATCAAACTTAAAAGGTGGAAGGGAACTAGAAAGAAAGCACAAATTCTCTTCCAGTTGAGAAAGTGTATATGTGAGAATCTCACATGATCATTCTGAGAAAGAAATAGGTTAATGTTCTTGGTTGTTGAAAAAGTAATAAAAGACCTTTACTTAGTTAAAAAAAAGTGATTTGGCCATATCTGGAACATAGCTTCTGAATGCAGAATCTGAGGAGATATTTTCCAGAAGATTTTACCTCAGTGATTCTGCTCTCTTCTTAATCAACTCCAACTTCTTAGTTCTACCTGAACAGTCTCTGTTGTCCCAGGAACACAAAGATTTTACTTCATTGGTTCTGGGCTCTTGTTAATCACAGCTGGTGCATCAGCCCCAGCTAACCAGAACCATGCACTGTCAACTCAAAATAGCACATGGCCTTGATAGACTCTTTAAACTTCACTCTGAAACTTCAAAAGCCAGGCCTTCGTTGTCTGCACTGATTTCAACTTTCTAATCTTGCAAATTTCCAGGGTGCTTCTCCCTGAGCTCTCAATACTCACTGGCTTTTCTAGTCTACAGTTTCACATCCCTTCCACAGTCATCCACAAAACAACATAGTCAGGTCTGTCACAGCTCTCCCCTATTATCTCGATAGGAACTCGGCTCAGTAAGGACTTCCATTGCTGCACTGAAACACCAAAACCAAAAGAAGCATGCTGGGTAGGAAAGGATCTAAATGTCTTAAACTTCCGTTGCACTGTTCATCATCAAAAAAACTTAGGACAAAACTCAAACAGGGCAACAAATTGAAGGAAGAGCTGATGCAGAGGTCATGGAAGGATGTTGCTTACTGGTTGGCTCTACATGGATAGCTCTGCCTGTTTTCTTATAGAAACCAGAACCACCAGCATAGGGATGCCACCACCCACAATGGGCTGGGCCTTCCATCATCCAGCACTAATTAAGAAAGTGTCATATAGGTTTGCCTACACTATGATCTTATGAAGGCACTTTCTTCCTTGAAGTTCTCTCCCTTCAAATGACTTTAGCTTGTGTCAAGTTGAGGTAATATAGCACAGTGTTTATAGGCTCCAATATTTGAATGCTTAGTCACCAGGAAATGGCTCTTAAGTGGCGCTCTTATTCCTAAGAAGGAACATGAGGTGTGCCTTTGTTGGAATAAGTGTGGCCTTGTTGGTAGAATGCATCACTGGGGATTGGCCTTGGGGTATCAGAGGCCCAAACTAGGCCCATTGTCTCTCTCCTTCTGCTGCTTGTGGATCTCTATGTAGAACTTTCAGGCACTTCTCTTAGCACCATGCTGGTCTGCATGCCTCTATGTTCCTAACCATGTTAAAGGACTAGAGCTATGAAACTGTAGGGAACCCCCAGTAAAGTGCTTTCTTTATAAGAGTTGTTGTGGCGATAGACATAGATTAGTGTCAGGGTCTTCAATTCAATTCAGTTGAATCCATGTGTTTGTTTTTATGTCAATACCAAACTGTTTTTGTTTTTAATGTTGTTGTTGTTACTATAGCTCTATAGTATAACTTAAAGTTAGGAATCCACCCTAATGTCATTGCAGAACCTTCATCCAGTAACTGATAGAAGCAGATGCAGAGATCCATAGCTAAGTACTGAGCCAAGCTCCTGGAGTCCAGTTGAAGAGAAGGCATTGTATGACCAAAGGGGTCAATATCATGACCCACAAAACCCACAGAGACAGTTGACTGAAGTTAGTGGGAGTTCACTGACTCTGGGCTGATAGCTGGGGAACCTGCATGGGACCTAACTAGGTCCCCTGAATGTGGGTGACAGACAGTTCTATGGCATAGGCAGTCTGTGAGGCCACTGGCAGCAAGACTAGGATTTATCCCTAGTGCGTGAATTGCCTTTTTGGAGTCCATTCTCTTTGGAGGGATACCTTGCACAGCCTAGATAAAGGGGGAGTGCCTTGGTCTTGCCTCAAAATGGTGTGCATTGTTCTTTTGGAAAACTACAACTCCCAGACTCCTCCTGGACTATGGATACCTGTGCGCACACCTGCGCGCAGGTATGGGACATCCTTCCCAGACACCCTTGCACTCCCCGTTAAAAGGCAGGGCCACACGAGGCTCTCTCTCTCTCATTTGCCTTTCCTCGTGTGTCCTGCACGTCCCTCCCTGCCCTTCTGTGTTTCCCTCCCCCATTAAAGTGGACCCACGTGGGAGCCGCCATGTCGTGTCTGTGTTTGTTCCACTGTGTGTGTCTGTCCTGTGCCCCGTGTTCAAGAAGAACACCCCTGTATTTATTATTTTTTTTAAGAAGAACAATTGGTGCCATCTCAGGGACTTCCTGTCCCGGGCCTTCCACCTGAGGCCCAGCCTTCGGGCCTTTGGTGCGCCTCCCGGAGTGCCGGACGACCTCCTTCCTGGGAACGAAGTCTACAACCGGGGACCTGCCCACAGCCACCTGCCCACAGCCAACCGATTCGTGAGTTTACCCCCGCTGGTCTCTCCCCGTCCTGCCTAGGAAACGCCTGGCCAGCTTTCTCTAGCGCGTTCTGGGTTGAGTTGTCTACCCCCCCTTTTTTCCTCTACCCCCTCCCTTCCTTGGTTGACCATAGCTCCGCCTGCAAGTTGGGGATTCGGTGTCCCCAACTTCCCGCCAGGAATTCGGTATTCCTGGCCTGCCAGGAATTCGGTGTTCCTGGCCTCTTCTGCCTTTTTTTCCTCCTTTCTCCTCTTTCTTTCACGTGCAGGCTCGTCACGGGACAGGCACCTCTTCTCAGCTGAACGGTCAGCCCCAAAAGGCTTAATCTTCCCCTCCTAGCCAGGATATTCCCGCCGGTAGCTAGGCTCGGGACGGTTGTTTAATCTTCCCCTCCTAGCCGGGAGTTTCTTGTCGGTAGCTAGGCTCGGGTCGATTTTGCCAATAGCGCGGCTTCTCGGGGCTCAGGGACGCCTGGGCTCGAGCCGCCCCGCTCGTTTTCTGCAGGCGGATTTACTGATTAACAATGGGAACTAAAAATTCAAAGCCAATTTCTCCAAACTCCCCCCTCAGTCAACTCCTGGAATCTCTAAAGCCTCATGCTTTGATTCCCTCCATCAAGTTAAAGACGCTGACACATCTCTGCTCCAAAACCTGGCCCTGATATAAGCTAGAAGATGGTTTTCACTGGCCCCCTCAGGGCTCATTTGACCCTGATATTTTACGGGAGCTGGCCAATTTTTGTCACCGGGCTGCTAAATGGAAGGAAATGGCTTACGCAATGGCTTTCTTTTATATGGCCCTAAAAACTGATCCGTCTACAACTTCACAATGCCCTCCTGCTCACATGTTCCTAGCAATGTCTGCCCCACAGGAACCTTCCGCTCCAGCCATGAGGATGGATCCAGCGGATGAGCCTCCTCTCTTCTGGCCTCGAGGGACCACCCCCTCCCGCCCCGTCCGGTCTCGCGACAACTTAACTGCTTCTCTTCCTTCAACAGGTTCCAGACACCGGAAGGGCTCACCTAAATCTTGCCCCCATGATGCCTCTAACCGTTCCACTTTCAGGTCTCTCTCCCGTTCCCTGCTGCATAAACATTCCTCTAGATCCAGGTCTCTTTCTCCAAAAAGTTCCCATTCTCGCCAGAGTTCGGGGTCCTCATCCAGCCTTTCTGATACGCCTCCAAATTCCTCCTGTACCGGGCGGCGCAAACAATTAACAGTCTCTTTCTGTCACAGACACCCGGAAGAGTCCTCGGATTCCTCCCTGACTTCCCCTCCTCCAACCCCGCCCCCTCGGTCCTCCAGAGCGCCTTTAAGCTCCACCCCCATCCGCCATATTACCCCAAAATTCACCCCGCCCCTAATGCGCTCACGGGCCACAGCGAGCGCGTCACAGGCCACAGCGGAGGCTGCCGCTAGTCAAATTAAGCCAGCCACAGTTCTGCCCTTGCGAGAGGTGGCTGCTACTGAGGGGTTAATGAAAGTCCATGTACCATTTGCCCTATCAGAACTGTCTCAAGTCTCTAAGTTGTTGGAATCATACACGGCCAACACCACCAATTTCACGAGAGAGTTTCAATTTTTAACCCAATCCTATGATTTGACATATCACGATGTGTACACAATATTATTTAATAACCTACTCCCCGAGGAGCGCAGACGGGTCTGGGAGCAGGGGAGACAGTACACCGATGAGGTTCACCAAACCCAGGCCTCCCACCCCACGGGGGCGGAGGCAGTGCCAGACCAGGAGCCCCACTGGGACTATAACTCACCAGGGGGAATTCTGGCTAGGGACCGGTTCATAACTTGCCTCATGGTTGGACTCCGCAAAGCTGCTCTTAAACCGGTAAACTATTCTAAGCTCGCAGAACTTTACCAGGATACTAAGGAAAATCCTTCTGCTTTTCTCGACCAATTAACGAAGGCTCTATTACAGTTCACAACTATGGATCCAGAATCTACTGAGGGCAGACAGTTTCTAATGTTCCATTTTATTAACCAATCCTACCCAGACATCAGTGCAAAACTTAGGCGTTTGGAGAAGGGTCCCCTAACTCCACCGACAGAGCTCCTGGAGACGGCTTTCAAGATCTACCACGCAAGGAACGAAAAATCCAAAAATCGCTGCCACGTAATTACTGCGCCCACCCGACCAGCTGAGACAATGGACTCCACCGCCTGCCCTGTCCGCCCTGCTCCCCCACCCCCGCGTGAGCCGCCCGGCCCATGTTTCAAATGCGGTAGGCCAGGTCACTGGGCAAAAGGGTGCCCCAATCTCCATCGCAGTCCACGGGGCCCCTGCCCTAGATGTCGGAGGGAGGGCCACTGGGCCGTGGACTGCCCTCG
>NC_022010.1:56253497-56272082 GCF_000317375.1 Microtus ochrogaster
TTTTTTTTAACAAAATAAAAAGGGTGGTATGTTGTTCTTTTGGAAAACTACAACTCCCAGACTCCTCCTGGACTATGGATACCTGTGCGCACACCTGCGCGCAGGTATGGGACATCCTTCCCAGACACCCTTGTGCTCCCCGTTAAAAGGCAGAGCCACACGAGGCTCTCTCTCTCGTTTGCCTTTCCTCATGTGTCCTGCACGTCCCTCCCCGCCCTTCTGTGTTTCCCTCCCCCATTAAAGTGGACCCACGTGGGAGCCGCCGTGTTGTGTCTGTGTTTGTTCCGCCGTGTTGTGTCTGTGTTTGTTCCGCCGTGTGTGTCTGTCCTGTGCCCCGTGTTCAAGAAGAACACCCCTGCATTTATTTTTTTTTTTTAAGAAGAACAGTGTGCCAGACGTTGTTGACTTCTGATAAGAGTCCTTACCCTTTCTCAGGAGTGGATTCAGGGTTGGATGAGGGAAAGTTGGGGGAGGGACAGAATGAGGGAAGGGATGGGTAACTGTGGTTGGTACATAAAAAAAAACTTTTAAATAATACTTAAAAAAAAGAGTTGCTGTGGTCTTTTCACAGCAATAAGACCATGGCTAAGACAGTTGCCATATGAACGTCCATATTATGTTTACCCCAACAAGAAGGGCTTATGAAAACAATGCCAAACTTTAGACTGAGAATAATATTTCTACCACTTGTCAAAAGGGAGATTGAAAACATTTAATAATTTGTGGAGGCCGAAAAATGCAGGCCCATTTCCACCTTGTCTGCCATCAGAGTGTTTGGAGACTGATAGGCATAATTGTACCTCCTAACTCAGGAGGTGGTTGCCTGGCTCTTTTGAAATTAAGATAGCTCCACGTCATCCTGACAGGTGGTCAGGATAAGCAAATGGACTTCTGCTCCTGTTGTAACTATGAGGTCACCTAGGGAACAGCGATCTTCAGTGTAAGAGGCCTAGGGCCCCTTAGATACCTAGACAACAGAATGCTAATGATTTTATGTCTCTGAGGGAGTGATAAGGGCATTGACTGTGTGTCTTGTTAATAAAGTCTTTTGTTACCTCCCCCCCTCCATTTATGTTGGGTATAAAATTGTGGAAAAACAAACACGGGTAAATTTCAGGATTTTAGTCACTGGATGCTCCTCTTGATACATCCTACGTTTTCTTGTCTTATTATTTTTATGTGTCTTTATATTCTTTACTTATATTTCTTCAACTCCCAAGCCCCAAACCTGGTAAGAAGTATTTTTGTTGAGGCCAGATCTTGACAATAGGTAAGCCAGCTCCTCTACCACTTCCACTGAATGTATAAGGGTCTGATGAAGATTCAAAATTACAGTCTTATACTGCTGGAAATTGAGGCTCAAAGCACATTAACGAGGAACATGGTAACAAAGATTTGTAGACAAGACTATGGAAAGTGCTTGATGTAAAACAGTATAAAAAAAGTTACTTTAATCCCAAGAGACTTAATTAATTTCAGCCCAAGTTTCCCTTTGTGGTTATTAAGAAAATCTTAAGAAATTAGTTTTAAAATTCTTTTTAATTTTAATTATTAAAGATTTCTCAATGCGTTCATACGGTCTGGATATAGTAAGAGAAAGAATCCATGTGACAAGCTTGACATTTAAAAATGTGCTTCACTAAATAAGACTTAAAACGGAGGTGAAAGCTGAGCATATGTCAGCAATCAAGCGCAGTAATAAATCTGAGGTAAATATTTGCAAGGGCAAAGAGCTGTAGCATCTACCTCAGGCTTGAATCTCCATAGTTAGACAAGAGTAGGACAGAAAGAGCCGTGACTTTTCTAAGACTAGGGCATATTTTATATTGTTTATGTCCTTTCCACTTTTTCCAGTGCTAGAGATCAAACTCAGAGCCTTGTCCATGGCAAGCTAGCACTTGAACACTGAGCAATAGTCCCAGCTCTCTCCTATTTTATTTCAGTGGATTAAGCATATGCCATAAACACTAAGCGCAGCCAAAATAAATGTCTTTTGGAGGAAGATATTATCAGACCATTCACTACGAAGACCATATCTACAATTTCACTCATATGAAATATACATGAGACATACATTAGTTTCCTAGCTTCCTTGAGGTAGAGAATGGGGATCTAATAGTTATGATTAAAAAGTATGGAATACCACAGTGAGATACCAATAATTCGTACCCACTACTATGGTTAGTATGATCATTTTTGAAAATAGAATAACAAGTATTGGCAGAATTCAGACAAGAACATACTTACATGATTTCTAGGAACTTAGAATAGTTTGACCACTGATAGCTCTTGAAAACATAGAACATTTAATCTATTATATAACTTCAAATTTAGTTCTGGGTTATTATTACTAGGGAACTGAAATATATGCTTATGTAAAATCTTGTACACAAATATTCAAGAGGATTTATTCACAGTAGCCAAAAATGTGAATAATCCAACCATCAATGAACTGAATCATAGATAAATGAAGTGTGGTGTATGTAAAAATACTTTTTACTCATATAAAAACTGAAGATTTGATATGTGTTATTACATGGATGACCCTTGAAAGCTCTGCTATATGAAAGAAGCTACAGCCAAATAGCACATGTATATTATTGCATGTGTATGAAGTAACCACAATAGATAAATCCAGCACCAAATAAGCCAGTGATGACCAGGCCATAAAAAGACCACTCACTTCAGTCCCTGAAAATTTGCCCACTCTTGGTAGTATTTGGTTCCTCAGGGAGTGGTGGAAATGTTCTGTAACTAGACATTAGCAATTTTTGCAAAGTACTTAGAAGATATCAACAATCTTCAAACAATACATTGTAATGGAGTAAATCCTATCTTAATGAAAACAAAGTGTCAAGGAAAAAAAGACTATGGGTCTTTTCAGTGTAAAACTCACAAAGACAGACATGACCTCAGTGTAAAGGGTTGGAAAAATACTTTCCAATCAACTGGACCTAAGAAACAAGCTGGTGTGGCTATCCTAATATCTAACAATATAGACTTCAAACTATATTCAATCAAAAGAGACAAAAAAAAGACATTTCAAATTAGTCACAGGAAGAATCCATCAGAGGAAATTTCAATACTGAACATCTGTGCCCCAAATACAACAACACCATCATATGTTAAAAAAAAAATTTCTAAAGCTTAAATCATACAATAAACCCTACACACTAATAATGGAAGATATCAGTACCCCACTCTCACCAAACAGAAACTTAACAGAGAAATAAGAGAATTAAAAGATGTTATGATTCAAATGGGCTTAACAGACATCTATAGAACATTCCATCCAAACATAAAAGAATATACCTTCTTCTTAGCACCTCATGGAAGCTTCTCAAAAATTAACCACATACTAGGTAACAAAGCAAATCTTGACAGATACAGAAATTTTGGAATAACCCCATGTATCTTATCAAATCATCATAGGTTAAAACTAGAATTCAATAGCAACACAAATTCCACAAGCCCATAAATGTATGGAAATTAAACAATGCTTACCAGAATCATCAATGGGTCAAGGAAGAAATAAAGAGAGAAATTAAAGACTTTCTAAAATTTAATGAAAATGACCATACAACATACCCAAATTTATGGGACACAATGAAAGCAGTGTTAAGAGGAAAGTTCATAGCAATAAATGCCTACATAAAGAGCTAGAAAAATCCCACACTAGTGAGTTAGCAAAACATTAGAAAACTCTAAAAGAAACAAAGCTACCCAGGAGGACTGACTGACAGGAAATAATCAAATTGAGAGCTGAAATCAACAAAACAGAAACAAAGAAAAGAATACAAAAAAATCAATAAGACAAAGAGTTGGTTCTTTGAGAAAAGCAACACAATAGACAAACATTTATCCAAACTAACAAAAAGGCTGAAAGAGACTACCCAAATTAACAATATCAGAAGTGGAAATGGGGACATAACAACAGACATGGAAAAAATCCAGAGACTCATTAGGTTATATTTCAAGAACCCATAGTCCACAATTTGGAAAACTTAAAAGAAATGGACAATTTTCTGGATAAATATCATTTGCCAAAATTAAATCAAGAACAAATAAGCAAATTAAATAGACTTATAATTGCTAAAGAAATAGAAATAGTCATCAAAAATCTTCCAACCAAAAAAGCCCAAGTCCAGCATAGAAATATACAAGATTTTCAAAGAACTAATACCAATACTTCTCAAATTGTTCCATACTTTAGAAACAGAAGGAACATTGCCAAATCCTTTTTGTGAGGCCACAATTACTCTGATATCCAAAACATGCAAAGACACTACTAAGAAAGAGAATTACAGACCAATCTCACTCATGAATATTGATGCAAAAATAATCAATAGAACTCAAGAACAATGGCAATGGGTTTTTGATCTTACTGCACGTACTGGCTTTTTGGGAGCCTAGGCAGTTTGGATGCTCACCTTACTAGACCTGGATGGAGGTGGGGGTTCCTTGGACATCCCACAGGGCAGGGAACCCTGATTGCTCTTTGGGCTAATGAGGGAGGGGGACTTGATTGGGGGAGGGGGAGGGAATTGGGTGGCGGGGAAGAGACAGAAATCTTTAATAAACAAATAAATTTATAAAAAAAAAACACTGGCAAATCGAATTCGAGAGCACATCAGAATCAATTCAGCTTCATCCCAGAGATGCAGGGATGGTTCAACATATGAAAATCTGTCAAAACACTCCACCATATAAAAAAACTGGAAACAAAACCCCACATGATCATCTCTTTAGATGTTGAAAAAGCCTTTGACAAAATACAACATTCTTTCATGATAATGGTCTTGGACACAAAGACCATACCTAAACATAATAAAGGCAATATATAGCAAACCAACAACCAATATCAAACTAAATGGAGAGAATCTCAGAGCGATCCCACTGAAATCAGGAATAAGACAAGGTTGTCCACTTTCTCCATATCTACTCAATATAGTTTTTGAGGTCCTAGCTAGAATAGTAAGACAACAAAAGGAGACCAAGGGTTTACAAATTGGAAAAGATGCCAAATTCTCACTATTTGGTGATGATATGACAGTTTACATAAGCAACCCCAAGAATTTTACCAAGGAATTTTGACAACTCATAAACACCTTCAGTAAAGTACAGGATACAAGATTAACTCAAATACATCAGTAACCCTCCTTTTCACTGATGAACATCCTTCAGAATAACCAGATAGCATAAAATATCTCCGAATAACTATGACCAAACAAGTGGAAAACCTGTATGACAAAAACTTTAAATCTTTGAAGAAAGAGATTGAAGAAGACACCAGAAAATGGGAAGATCTCCCATATTCTGTGGTAGGTAGAAATAAAATAGTAAAAATGGCAAGCTTAGCAAAAGCAATCTACAGATTTAATGAAATGCCCATCAAAATCCAGCAAAATTATTTACAGACCTCAAAAAAAAGAAACACTCAGTTTCATATGCAAAAGCAAAAGACCCAGGATAGCCAAAACAGTCCCATACCATAAAAGAACTTCTGGGGGCACCATAATCCCTGAGTTCAAACTCTACTACAGAGCTACACTACTGAAAACAGCCTGGTACTGGCATAAGAACAGACAAGAGGACCAATGCAACCAAATTGAAGACCTAGATATCAATTCACACATCTAAGAATACCTGATTTCTTGACAACAAAGCAAAAATATATAAAATGGAAAAAAGAAAGCATATTCAACAAATGGTGCTGGAATAATTGGATATCAACATGTAGAAGAATGAGAATAGACCCATATCTATCACCATGCACAGAACTCAAATCCAAATGGATCAAAGACCTCAACATAAATCTAACCACACTGAACCTTATAGAAGAGAAAGTGGGAGTACATTTGAACACTCTGGAACAGGAGACCACTTCCTAAATATAACCCCAGCAGCACAGCCATTGAGAGAAACAACTAAAAAATTGGACCTCCTGAAACAGAAAATTCTGTAAAGCAAAGGACATGGTCAACAAGACAAAATAGCAGCCTACAGAATGTGGAAAGATCTTCATCAACCCCACATCAGACAGAGGTCTGATCTCAAAAATATACAAAGAACTCAAGAAATTGGTCATCAAAAAAAAATAATAATCCAATAAAAAAACATGGAGTACAGACCTAAACAGAGAACTCACAGCAGAGGAATCTAAAATGGCTGAAAGACACTTAAGAAAATGCTTAACATCCTTATTCATCAGAGAAATGCAAATCAAAACAACTCTGAGATTTTATCTTACACCTGTAAGAATAGCCAAGATCAAAAACACTGATGACAATTTATGCTGGAGAGGATATGGGGTAAAGGGAACACTCCTCTATTGCTGGTGTAAGTACAAACTGGTACAGCCCCTCTGGATATCAATATGGTGATTTCTCAAAAAGTTTGGAAACGACCTTCCTCAAGACCCAGCAAATAGCATAAAATATCTTGGGGTAACTCTGACCAAGGATGTGAAAGATCTATTTGACAAGAATTTTAAGTCTTTGAAGAAAGAAATTGAAGAGAACACCAGAAAATGGGAGGATCTCCCTTGCTCCTGGATTGGGAGGATCAACATAGTAAAAATGGCAATTCTACCAAAAGCAATCTATAGATTCAATGCAATCCCCATCAAAATACCATCAAAATTCTTCACAGATCTGGAGAAGACAATAATCAACTTTATATGGAAAAACAAAAAAAACCAGGATAGCCAAAACAATCTTATACAACAAAGGATCATCTGGAAGCATTACCATCCCTGACTTCAAACTCTACTACAGAGCTACAGTATTGAAAACAGCTTGGTATTGGCATAAAAACAGAGAAGTCGACCAATGGAATCGAATAGAAGACCCTGACATTAACCCACAAACCTATGAACACCTGATTTTCGATAAAGGAGCTAAAAGTATACAATGGAAAAAAGAGAGCATCTTCAACAAATTGTACTGGCAAAACTGGATGTCAATCTGTAGAAGAATGAAAATAGATCCATATCTATCACCATGCACAAAACTCAAGTCCAAATAGATTAAATAGACCTCAATATCAGTCCGAACACACTGAACCTGATAGACGAGAAAGTGGGAAGTACTCTACAACACATGGGCACAGGAGACCACTTCCTACGTATAACCCGAGCAGCACAGACATTAAAGACCTCATTGAATAAATGGGACCTCCTGAGACTGAGAAGCTTCTGTAAAGCAAAGGACACTGTCGCTAAGACACAAAAACAAACTACTGACTGGGAGAAGATCTTCACCAACCCCGCAACTGACAAAGGTCTGATCTCCAAAATATATAAAGAACTCAAGAAACTAGACCGTAAAAGGCTAATCAACCCAATTATAAAATGGGGCACTGAGCTGAACAGAGAATTCTCAACAGAAGAAGTTCAAATGGCCAAAAGACACTTAAGGTCATGCTCAACTTCCTTAGCAATCAGGGAAATGCAAATCAAGACAACTTTAAGATACCATCTTACACCTGTCAGAATGGCTTAAATCAAAAACACCAATGATAGCCTTTGCTGGAGAGGTTGTGGAGAAAGGGGTACACTCATCCATTGCTGGTGGGAATGCAAACTTCTACAACCACTCTGGAAAGCAGTGTGGTGGTTTCTCAGGAAATTCAGGATCAACCTACCCCTGGACCCAGCAATACCACTCTTGGAAATATATCCAAGAGAGGCCCTATCATACAACAAAAGTATATGCTCAACTATGTTCATAGCAGCATTGTTTGTAATAGCCAGAACCTGGAAACAACCTAGATGCCCTTCAACCACTTTTGAATATATACCCAAAGGATGCTTAATCCTACTACATGGACAGGTGCTCAACTATATTCATAGCAGCATTGTTTGTCATAGCTAGAATGTGGAAGCAGCCTAAATGGCCCTTGATCAAAGAATGGATAAGGAAAATGTGGTACATTTACCCAATGGAGTACTGCACAGCAGAAAAAAATAATGACATGTTGAAATTTGTGGGCAAATGGATGGATCTAGAAAATATCAAATTGAGTGAGGTAACCCAGATACAGAAAGACAAATATCATATGTATTCACACATAAGTGGCTTTTAAACATAAAGTAAAGGAAAACCAGCCTACAATTCACAATCCCAGAGAACCTAGACAACAATGAGGACCCTAGGGGAGACATACATGGATCTAATCTACATGGGATATAGAAAAAGAAAAGATCTCTTGAGAAAGTTTGGAGCATGGGAACCATGGGAGAGGGTAGAAAGGGGAGAGGAGAGGATGGGAGGGGAACAGAGAAAAATATAGAGCTCAACAAAAACAATATAAATAAAATCCAAACTAAGTCACATATGTATTAGTTTTTCTTCAGATTAGATTTGTGACTACTTTATACATATAAGTATTTCGTACATTTTATATGAATGATTTCCCGAAAGCCCCCAAAATGGCAACAGATCTTGTAGAATTGGGACTGCAGGAAGTTCTTAGCTGCCCTATAGGTACTAGAAATCCAATTCCATACTCTGGAAGAGCAGCCAGTGATCTTAGCCACTGAGTCATCTTTTTAGCCCTCCAGTAACTAATTTTCAAAATACTCAATGTCTGTAGATATCAGGGAAATGCAAATTAAAACTGAGATACCACTTCACCCCAGTCAAGGGACTATTAAGAAGAAAAAGCACCACAGATGTTCAAGAAGATGTGGGGAAAAGAAGAATGCTAACTCACTGCTGTGGTGGTACATATTGATACAGTAACTATGGACATTGGCTTGGAAGCACCCCAAAAGTTTATAAAGAGAATTACAAAATGATTCAGCTATATACTTCTGGGAAAATACCCAAAAGACTCCAGGTTCTACCACAAAAGCACTTAAATATCCATGCTTATTGCAGTTCCATTCATAACTTAGATGTCCATCCACAGATGAGTGACTAATTAAAATATAGTATATATGCACATGGTGTAATATTGTCCAGTTATATATAGAAATAGAATCATGAAATTTGCTTTAAGAAAAAGATGTGTCTGGAAAGCATGAACATTAAACAAGGAGAAACCAAATTCAGAATGACAAAATGTATATGTTCTGCCTCAAATGTGGACAAATGTAGATTATAGCCAGTGTGTGTGTGAAGGTGTGTGTGTGTATATGTGTGTGTGTGTAAATAAGACTAAGGGTGAGAAAAGTTTAACAAATCCTGGAAAGGTGACTGAGAGAGAGAGTAATAGTATTAGGTTATGAGGTAGAATCGGGGGTGTCAACACAGGGACAACACCGGAAAGAGGAAAATCAACAGGGAGTGAGGAAGCTCTAAGGCAGGAGCGATGGTGTGGCAGGGCTATGGAGAAAATGGGAGGAAGGGAAACCACAAAAATTCACTTTTTGAATTTTTGAAATGTTTGAAAATGTCATAATACTATCTAGCATATTATATCCTGATTTAAAAAATTAAAAATGAGGAAAAGTCAATGACTGTTGCCAAATCGGTGAAATGAACAAAAACTACCTAACATGAATTAAGGTGCTATGGAAATGTTGCTTAAAACATAAAGATAGTACATGACAAAAAAATTAAAATGTCTATCTACAAGCCTCAACTAAAGGAAAACAAAAAGCGAGTTCTCTCTGTAGGAGAAAAATTAAACAGAAACCCATAAATGACAAAACATAGGAAGTAAGGGAAAGGGAATCTTAAGATTCTGTCTCTGCAGGAAAGTTACGGTGGAGATGGTCAGCATTGTTTGATTTGTTGTTGCTGTTTGTTCTCTCAAGACAGGGTCCAAGTATTCAGCTCTGGTTGTCCTATACCTCACTGTATAGACCAGGCCGGCCCCTAATTCACAGAGATCAGTCTGTCTCTGCTTTCCAAAGCCTGAGATTAAAGCCTTGGGACACTACACTATGATTGCTTAACCATACATGTATATTACATTGTTTTCTTCTTCAAAAATAGCTGATTAATACAGACATTTATTACAGATTTTTAAAAGATAAACTTCTATAATCTCTCTTTCTCTCCTGTCTGTATACATATGTGCATGTTTGTGCATGTATGCATATGTGTCTGTACATCAGAGAGGGGGTGTGTGCGTGTGTGTAAACATATGTGCTTTTGAAGGCAGAGATCAATAAATAGTGCTGTTTAACTTGTGTCACTTCCTGGAGTCCCTGGTTACTCTAGGATGTCTGGCCAATTAACCCCAGATGTTTCTCCTTCCTGCCTCCCCAGCTTTGTGATCACAAGCATACTCCCTCCCATCTGGCTTTTTATGTGGGTGCTGGGCTTCAATTGTCCCCTTTGATTTGCCGTCACTTCTACTTACCCTCTTGCTTTACTGGCAGAGGAACTATCTTCTCTTCATATCCTAGGGGGTGAGTCATGGACACAACCAGGTGCTGGAGGCCCAAGGATCTAACAGTTTTCAAAGAGATGTTGTTTATTTTAGAGATGGTCACTGTGCTATTTGGGTTCTTGGTAAAGTACTCTTCCCGCATGGACACTAGGGCTTGTGAAGGGTAAATGGAGATTCCAGGAGCAGGCTTTCCCACTGCTGAACAGTGAAGGCTAAGGAGATCTTCAGAGCCAGGAACAGGATGGAGTTCAGTTGCTAATTCAGATACAGCTGCGGCAAAGAGAAGGAAACAATATTAATATAAATGTATGTCCTTACTAAATTATCTGCTGTTAAAGGATGCTGTTTTCCCAATTTTTTATGACACATGAATGTTAAGACATAACCCTCTTGTATACCTCCCGTCACATGCCATAAAACTTCCAAAACCTTTTGCGCTGTTCACTGACTGCTGTCTCAACTTCTATACAGCTATAAATTATATTATATAACCCCAGTATTTCACACTTATATGCATGATAAAGAACTCTGATGTTCTCACTCTTCTTATTTGAAGACTGGGAACCCTGTTTCCTTTAGTCTTCACCTTTCCTTGTTATTCCCTACTATCTCCTTTTTTCTCATATCTTCTCTTTGCCTTTGTAACAAACTTCTGATGCTCGTCCTGGGTTTTCTCCACCTAATGGAAGCCTGTGAAGTATAATGTAAAAAAAAAGAGACACGAGGTAATAGCTCCTGCCAGAACACACAAACTCCACTGGCCTCCATCATTTTTCTCCTGTCTAAGTAACTTGGACTCATCAACAATTTTTCTTAATGACGCTTTCTCTGGACAATGTCCTTAATAACTGTAACTCCACAATGTCTGCCCCCATTATGGGACCTAGAGAAAGGGTTATATACTTAGGACGTTAAGGCAGGTTTGTCCTCCATGGCTGCCATATGGAAAGGTGTTAAACAGACACTTGTAGCAAGCTTCATCTTCAAATGTCACTTTTTGGATGGTTATGAAGGAGGCATTGGGTTCCAGGATCTTGCAGTGCAGCCTGTTCACATATGGTGGGATAATATTTTCTCCATATTTATGGCTGTAAGTGCCGATATTTTGAAGCAATGGACCTTGAACTTTCTGCCAGGTGACTTGCTCAACATTCGCCAGACTTGTCAAGTTGCAGAAGATGGTCACATTTCTCCCTAGGATAGCTCTCTCATAATTGTTATGCTTTATCCTCAGTGAAGACTCTGAAATTTGAGGTTCATTGTTAAAAGATATATTCTTCCATACTTCTGCAGACTATTCAAACAGCTCTCATCTCCCTGTCTTATGATTACCATTTTCATTGCCTCTTTTGCTCAATAAAAAAATGAGGCATGTGTGACAACATATTCCTCATGGATTGAGGAGGATTGTGCATTCAAGACCAACTTATGATACATAGTTGAGACTATGTCTCAATAAAAAGGAAAAGTTCTGGATATTGTATGTATATTATCAGTATTAGAATGCTTTCCTGGCACATTCAGGTTCCTGCATTGGATCCTCAGACATAGGAGAAAGAAAGGCAGAGACAGACAGACTGAGAGACACAGGGACAAGAGACAGAGACCAAGACAATGAGAAGAAAAAGAACTGCATATGTTCTTCAACATTGAATATTCAGTTTCTAAATTGGTTTCTGGCACATATTACCTAATACATACTTATTAATGATAAAAATTAAGAATTATAAATTAACAAATATAAGGCAATATATACATATGTATATATACTTAACAGACATATTTGTGTGTATATAACACATATATATATATGATCAAGCCTGTATCGTATTACTAATGTATATAGCTACACATGTATCATAAAGTAATCATTATTCCACACCTGTCTTAATTGCTCATGTACTTATTTAAGAAAATACATCATCAGGAAAATGCAGGTTAAACTGAGGACTACATATGCACTAGATATTTACAATGAAAGGCAAACAATGTCAACTTTGAGAATATGCAGAAACAATACGCCTCACACACACTGCTGAAGGGAATGAAAATTCTGTTGGATGCTTGGTAAAAATTCTTGGTGTTATCTGATCACTGAACATTAGCATTCTCTATAAGAAATAAGTTTTCTCATAATTTAAATGTCATAGAAGTGTATACATGTGTTCTCCAAAAACATAAAGATATTCATAGAAACATTATTCGTCATGATCAAAACCAAAATCAAATTAAGAATGTATTTTGTACCACATGGCAGTGGATGATCCCACACTTATTGGTATGGGGGCAGGATACATTGGCCTCAGGAGGTTATTTTTTTGAAACGATATGGAGTTGGAGTAGGGAATTGAAGGTGGATCTTAGAGGAGTATGAGCAATGGGGGATAAATATGATCAAAATATATTATATAAAATTACCAAATAATTGATAAAATATTATGTTAAATAGGATAGATTGCATAAATAAATTAAAAAATGAGATTTAATAAACTATAGTTTCCCTAAAATTTTGGATAAATCATAGCAATATATTAAGAAGCAGAAACAAATAAATAGATGCTAAGTGGCCATGCATTATTATTAAAGTCATCAACAGATAAAAAAAACCCATAATCTAAGGAGCTAGGATAAGAATATGGGAGTTCAATAAGATTGGCCTCCATAGGCTCATTTATTTGAATGTCTGGTCAGACTACTTGAGAGGAATTAGGAAGAAATTCACACTAGAAATAAGTGTGGCCTTGATTTAGAAAGTGTGTCACTGAAGGTGCTATTTGAGCTATTCAAAGTACAAGCCAGGTCCAGTGTCCGTCTCTTCCTGCTGCCTGTGGATCTGGATGTAGAACTCTCAGCTACAACGTCTGTTTACATGCTGCCATGCTCTCTGCCATTAGGATAATAGACCTCTGAAACTGTAAGTAAGCCCCAGTTAACTGCCTAGGTCATGGCATCTTTCATGACAATAAAGCAGTGATTAAGTCAGAAGTAGGTACCAGGGACCAGAATATTATTGTGACAGGCCTAAGCATCCTGCTTGTGGACATAAAGTAGACTTGGGGATTTTGGACTAGAGAAACATTGAATGTTTCAAGCATGGTTTAAAGGGATAAAGTAGTAAAAAAGCAGCAGGGCTTAGAGCAATGTAGATTATGATGGCCTGGCTCAAAAAGTTTTAAAGTAGAAGAATAATAGGAAGTGACCTAATAGTTGTTCTTGTGATATTTTGATGAAGAATGTGGCTGCTTATTTTTTCTCTTGTCCTAAAAATTTGACATATGCTAAATTGAAGAGTTTAAGAATCCTGGCATTGGCAGTGGAGATTTCAAGAGACCCTACTGTTGACTCTGTTATATGGTTTGTAGTAATCATATTTATGCAGATATATAATGAAAAGGAGAAAGCTGAGAAAAAGAAAAGCACAAATGTACAGTTTGAGGAGAAAAGGAGCACCATGGGTTGTAAGAAAGTTAAGTTTTGTAATTAAGAAGGTAAAAACTTGGGGCTGGAGTGATGGCTCAGTGGTTAAGAGCACTGCTCTTCCAGAGGACCTGGGTTCAATTCCCAGCACCCGTATGGCAGCTCACAGCTGTCTGAAGATGAAGTTGCAAGGGATATGACACCTTCACACCAATGAACATAAAAAAATAAAAGTTAAATAAACCATAAAAAGAAGGTAAAAACTTTAAAGAAAAGTCTAATGCTAAATAGATTAAATGGAGTGGAAACCAATAGGCAAGATCTGATGTAGCTAAGTTTCAAACTGTGGAAAGGATTAAAGAAAAGTTTAAGCAGTGACAGAAACCATCAACAATAGAAAACTGGTAGAAATACATTTGAACAAGGTAGCCCAGCAAGCAGTAGAACTTAAGACACTTTGGCCATTTGGTTCTGATTTCAGGGCCAAGAAAACAAGAAAGGGATTATGGAATCTCCCTCTGCAGCTAAGGAAAGATGCTGAGGCCAAGCATGTATATGCAGTGACCCCCTCATGGAGACTCAGTGGGACCACTTAATGAAAACGTGAAGGTGAAGCTTGGATTTTTTCGAAGACCTCAATATGCTGAAAATGCAAGAGCCATGGGATACTGTTGTGGTGGTTTTCTGTTTTGCCAAGTTCCCAAAATCATTAAGTCCCAAAGAAATCACACAGAGGTCTATATTATAACTAATATTAGCCCATTATTCTTATCTTTGTTAACCATGTAGCTTGGTACCTTTTTCGGTGAGGCAGGCACATCTTGCTTCTTCTGTGGCTGGGTCAGGACTGTAGAATAGGACTTCCTTCTTCCCAGAATTCTCCTGTTCTCATTGACCCACCTCTACTTCTTGTCTGGTTGTTCTGCCTATACTTCCTGCCTGGCTACTGGCCATTCAGCATTTATTTAAAATATAATTGACAGGCTACAGACCATTGTCCCACAGCAGGATACCTGCCAAAGAAGTATGCAGACCAAGTGTGGAACCAGCTCAAGAGAGAGAAGAGTCATTCAGGCAACAGAGCTGGAATAAGTGGTAAATCCAAGAGCTCTTGGATGTTAGACATCAAGATGTAGTAAGTGCAGTGTGCTCACTGACTTTTTTTTCTTGTTTTGTTTCAATATGTCTTCATTATATTCTCTTTCCTCTCTTTTGGAATGAATGCAATGTATATCCTGTGCCACTGTGTGTTGGAAGTGTTTGATCTGTTTTTTAATTTTTATTTTACAGGAGGATACAATTAAGAGACTTTGAACTTTTAAACAGTGTTGAGACTGTAATGGACTATGGGAACTTGTGAAGTTAGAGTGAATACATTTATGCATAATTATATGACTGCAAACCTACGTGTTCTGGGGTGTGAAATGTGGTTTGAATAAGGATGGTCTCCATTGGTTCATATATTTGAAAGCTTAGTTCTCAGGGACTGGCACCACTTGAGGGGATAGGAAGGTATGGTCTTGTTGGTGTAGATGTGGCCTTGTTGGAAGAAGTGTGGCATGGCTGGTGGGCATTTAGATTGAAAAGTTCAACCCAGACCCAATGACACACTCCTTTTTCAATTGCCTGTGGATTTCAATGTAGAACTCTCAGCTATGATGTCTGACTGCCTTCCACCATGTTCCATACTATGAGGATAATGGATTAAACCTCTGAACCTATAAACAAGTCCTCAAAAAAATGATTCATTTTGTAAGAGTTGCTGTGATCATGGCCTCTTTTCACACATAGAACACTGACTAAGAATGTAATAGGAAAGGGGTCTGATTACTACGGTGAAAAACTTCCCTAGTGTCTACTTTATTTAAATGCAAAGGTTAAAACCCGGCCACACATCTTGATCCACTTTTCTCATATGATGTCACAAGCTTTTCACTCATTTTATTTCATGATCAAATAGAAGCAACTTTGCATTAAATATATTTTTAAATAAATACAATAAATCTCAAGTGTGCAAAAGCATCATGAATCACTCAAACACATGGGCCAAGTTTATTGTTTAGAGAAACACTGCATTCCCTAGCCAGTTCTGTGTTCATGCTTTACCTGGGCTGATTTGCAGGACTGTGGTCTTCCAGCAAGAGTTTCCATTCCTGCATCTCAGCATTTTCATCTCAGAAATAGGTTTAACATTACCTGACTCACAGTGTTGAACAAAATGAAAACATGGGGCCATCTGACAGTAATAAGTCAGCACAAGCATTTTAGTTTCCACAGGTCATTTGGTCCCTGCCTTCAGGGAAGGCTTGAACAATACACATGACAATCTAAGCTGGCAACACAAAAATGTAACAATTAACATTGATCCCACAACAGCGTCTGCACTGCTTTGTCTCTCACCATCATTTGCTTCCAGGTTATCGTTATCCTTTATAATCAAAGATATTCAAGACAGAAGTCTTCCTCATAATGCATTTTATTTATTTATTCATTATTCTTACTTGGTGCAAGGGATTGAAGCCAGGACCTACTCATGCTTAGAAGAAGCTTTATCATCAAACCTAATCCTCTCTTTTGAGTTTAACAGGTGTACTGTTGTTTCCTCTTCCAAACTTTATTTTTCAAAGATTTATTATATACATTTAATTAGACTTGTGACTACAGGTATGTGCCCTTGAGTACCACAAAGGGTAAAAGATGATTCAGAGCTGCATTTATAGGTGCTTTGAGCCTCCTAATATAGGTGCTGGAAACAGTATTGGGTCTCCCAACACCTAACCACCAAGTCACCTCCCTAGTCCTCTCTTACAAATTTTTAAAGAACACTAGTTATTGTCTTAATCTGAGAAAAAAATGATAGAATAAATGTTGGTAACTCAATGATTAAGGATGAACAGGAAATATTAAGATGATATTTATTGAAGTATTATATTAGATTAGCTTGTAATAATAGAGAAATTCACAAAGGAAATTATATATATGCTTTCCCACATAATAAAAAAACTCTTGATGATTAAGAAAGGCCTCAGAACAAGTCAATCTCAACATTAAACATATATATATGCTGTAGACTGTGAACATGGGGATAATTCGAAGAAACAGACTGATGTTGTGAGGAGATCCTTGGCATCCTGGCAGCTGGTCTGCGATCTTTACAGTTACATAAAACAGACATGTAGGAAAATTTGTGACTTGGGCATGAGTTGCATATACCTCAGAAGCTGTTAGCTGCCTTCAATCTCACATTTCTCCCACTGTGTATAGTCATAGTCATAGATTCAGATATGCTTATTGAATGATTTGATATTTGGGTGATTATATAGATGTATGATTAAAACACAGAGCCTATAAAACATTCTTTTTCACCTACTTAGGTAAACATAAATTGCCTGTTACCTGGTATTCATTTGTAATTTAATTACAACTAAAAGTGTATAAGAGAAATGGAGTTACCTGATTCGCGTGTGCAGATATGAAGCACTGAGAGATGGAGAAGGCAATGGAGTGAAAAGTTCATTGTATCCTGGATGAAAGTCTTCACTGTCAAAATCTCTTATTTTCTAGCTGAATTTCCAAATGCGACTGCAATTCACTTCCACTGTTAAAAAGCTTCACACACAAAATGATCACACATGTGATCTAAGAGTCATGAGTTCTTTTCTGGGGTTAATAGATAGAGGGAGGAACTGATCTCCAGGGGCAAGAATGAAGTGATCCTTATCCTGATGGGCAGATAGGCCTTTAATTTAATATATGAATGCCTTATCATGAAATGGGAAACAGGTTTTTATTTTTTTATTAACAGGTGAATTCTAGGACAAATTGGCCTTTATTGGCCTAGTCAAAACATTTATCTGACTTGATGTAGCCAGATATGGATATAGATATAGCCAGATATACAGATATAGGCTGGATGGCGGTGGCATATGCTTTTAATAAATCCCAGCACTTGGAAGCAGAGGCAGGCAGAGCTCTGTGAGTTCGAGGCCAGCATGGTCTACAGAGCTAGTTCCAGGACAGGCTCCAAAACTACAGAGAAACCCTGACTCGAAAAACCAAAAAAGAAAAAAAAGAAAGAAATACAGATACAAATATAGATGATTTGATATAGAAACAGATACACGTATAGAGTATAGTTTAGTATAGTATAGTATAGTATAGTATAGTATAGTATAGTATAGAATAGTATAGTAGAATGTCCTTCTGTATATGTGTTGCTTTTATTGTTTGATGAATAAAACTGTTTCGACCAATGGCTTAACAGAGCAAAGCCAGGTAGGATACCTGAACAGAGATATAGAGAGTAGGCAGAGTCAAAGAGACTTCAGTAAGAAACCTAGGAAACAAGACATATAGAGAATGAGGTAACATCACAGCCACATGGAAATACGTAGACTAATCAGAATGGGTTACTTTAAGATGTAACAGTTGGCTAGAAATACACATGAGCTATTAGGCAAACAGTGTTTTAATTAATACAGTTTCTGTATTCAGGTGTAGGCAGCTTGGAAATAAAAGTGCAGTTTCTGTTTACAGATGGTGCCCAAATGCTTGGCAAGAATTTTCACATAATACCTGAGGAAGCCTTTAAAAAATTCTAGTCAGGCAGGCTTGCCTTTAATTTCAGCACTCAGGAGGCAGAGACAGGAGGCTCTCTGTGAGTGTGAGACAAGCCTGGTCTATAAGATCAATTTCCAGGACAGCCAGGGCTGTTACACAGAGAAACCCTGTCTTGAAAAAACAAAACAAAACAAAAAAGATTCTAGACAGATGAGAACAGTCAACCACAGCTTCTTGGTAACCATCTTTTCTCCAGTAGGCTCT
>NC_022010.1:56272592-56273993 GCF_000317375.1 Microtus ochrogaster
GTGGTCTACAGAGTGAATTTCAGGACAGTCAAAGATATACAGAGAAACCCTGTCTCAAAAAAACCAAAAAGGAAAAATAAAAGTAAAAGAAACAGAAAAAAAGCCATGTAAAGATGGAAAATACACAGAGAGTCTGGGTACTGTATGTTATTGTGCTTGTGTTTTCTTTGAATGTTTTGACTACAGAGAGACATTTGGTTCTGGGGCTACTAAACTAAACCAACATATATATTTTAAAGGTTTCTTGTTTTCAAAATTTGAGTCTTTGGAAAAGACATTCTGTTTTTGTTTCCACAGAAGACGAGCCTGTAGGTTCCTTCTAGGATAAAGTGGTTTGATGAAACAATACCCCCTGAAAGGTTTCTATGAGCCCTCCAAATACATTGCCCAGTGAACAGCAGGAAGCAGTTTGGAGAAAATTATGCCCAAATTCCCAAAATGATTGTTTATAAATGTTTATTTTTATTTTAAAAGGGTTGGTTATAAATAGTTAATGGTCACAGTCAATTTCTAAAAAGAAAAAGAAAATAAATAATGAGGATAAGATATATAAATAAATGTTCTACATTAATATGGATTTATACTAATATGGATTTGGGTCTATTGATTCAAATTTAAGGATGATTTTAATTACACTGTGATGTGGGATTGCCCTCTGTATGCTGTGAATACCATTGGTTTATGAAGCTGTCTTGGGCCTGTGCAGGGCAAAATAGGGGTAGGTGGGGAAAACTGAACTGAATTCTGGGAGAAAAAAAGCAGAAAAAGCAGAGTCAGGGAAGTTGCCATATAGCCATTGCTGGGGACAGATGAGCTGGAACCTTGCTGATAAGCAAGAGCCATATGGTGATACACAGCTTAATATGAATGGGTTTAAATAAGATATAAGAGCTAGTCAATAAGATTTAATTAACACAGTTTCTGTGTGATTATTTCGGCAGTCTGGGCAGCCAGGAACATACAAGTGGCCTCTCACAATAACACTATATATATATTCTTGTTTAAGGTATTATGTTTATACAGTTCATCTAAAAATGTAATGTATAATTAAGAAATAGTCATCTACAATAATCAAACTTTTACTCATGTTAGTTAGGTTTTCTAGATATGGAGAGACATTTCAGTTAGATAGATAATCATCAACACTTCAAAGACCTACAGAATTTGACATTTAAAAGGTTTTAAGAGCTTAGACTTTTCTCAACAGTGAAACATGTCTACTTCTGGCAGCATCAATTGCTTCAGAGAGGTTGATGAGCACTGCAGGACACAGAAAAAAGCAACTGATGAACTTTGCCAGTATAGTGCAGGGTGAGATGTGCTAAAGAAAGCCAGCAGCTGGGAAACATTCCACTGGATGGCCAGAAAAACTTAGGGAATTAGAGGGGGGGCTGTACTCAG
>NC_022010.1:56274118-56290876 GCF_000317375.1 Microtus ochrogaster
TGTAGACCAGGCTGGTCTCGAACTCACAGAGATCCACCTGCCTCTGCCTCCCGAGTGCTGGGATTAAAGGCGTGCGCCACAACCGCCCGGCTGTCTGGGGTCTTTGATGGAGTTGAAGAATAGATGGTTATTATTATAGTTTTCCTTCATTATGATAAAAGATAAATTAGATATAAAACTTTAGACTCACAAAGATAGGATAGATAAGAGAGCATTGTCTTTAATTTGCCAAATGTAAATGTACTAATATTATAACTATAATTCTTGCTTGAAAACTGTTTTGTCCATGTAATTTTATTATATTAAAGTTAAAACCTTCCTTTTTAATTAGACAGAAAAGGGGAGATAATAAGGGATGTCTTTCTCTGTATGTGTTGCTTTTTTGTGTCCTGCAGAATGTCTGGCAGTTTCTTCTATGAAGCAAAAACCCTGAAGGACCATCCTGTCCTTTTGAAAGTTTAGCAGTCACTTTTCTGTAGGTCATACATGTCCAGTTCATTCAGCTTATAATCAAGCAGCCCAGGAAAAAGCAGTTTCTTACCCAAATGTCTAGTCTTATCACATTGACGGCAAATTCTGTAATGGGTTTCCTGTTTTCATATCCATTCTCTTAACCTGTGCCTTTTTATAGGTGAATTGAGTCCATTAATGTAAAGTGATATTAATGACCAGTGGCTTTTAACTCCAGTTATTTTTTGGTGGTAGTGTTTGTGTGTTTCTCTTTTTTGAGTTGTGCTCGTGGAGGGTTGTCACATGTCTGTGCTATTGTGGGTGTTGTTGACTTCCTTGTGTTGAGGTTTTTCTTCTAGTAATTTCTGTAAGGCTAGGTTTGTGGATAAGTATTGTTTAAATCTGTTTTTGTCATAGAATATCTTGTTTTCTCCATCAATGGTGAAAGAAAGCTTTGCTGGGTATAATAGTCTGGGCTTGAATCCATGGTCTCTTAGTGTCTGCAGCACATCTATCCAAGACCTAATGGCTTTCATGGTTTCCATAGAGAAGTCAGGTTTACCTTTATATGTTACTTGCCTTTTTTCCTTTGCAGCTCTTAATATTCTTTCTTTATTCTGTATGTTTTGTGTTTTGATTATTATATGGTGAGGGGATTTTTTTTTGATTCACTCTATTTGGTGTTCTGTAAGCTTCTTGTACCTTCCTAGGAATATCCTTCTTTAGGTTGGGAAAGTTTTCTTCTATAATTTTATTAAATATATTTTCTGGCCCATTGAGCTGGACTTCTTCTCCTTCTTCTACCCCTATTATTCTTAGGTTTGGTCTTTTAATGGTGTCCCAGATTTCCTGTATGTTTCATATTAAGAATTTGTTGGATTTGCTGTTTTCTTTGATCAATGAGTCTATTTCGTCTATTGTACCCTCAGCGCCTGAGATTCTTTCTTCTATCTCTTTTATTCTATTGATTATACTTGTCCCTGTAGTTCCTGTTCACTTACCCAGATTTTCCATAACCAGCCATCCCTCCGTTTGTGTCTTCTTCATTTCCTCCAGTTCAGTTTTCAAGTCTTGAACTATTCCCTTTACTTGTTTGGTTGCTTTTTCTTGGTTTTCTTGGGTATCTTTGAGGGATTTTTGATTTCTTCTAACTTTTTGTTTGTCTTCTCTGCCATTTCTTTAAGGGAATTTTTCACTTCCTGTTTAAGGGTCTCCATCATTTTCATACAGTTACATTTAAAGTCAAATTCTTCTACTTCTGGGTTGGATGTTCAAGCCTTCTTGTTGCATGTTCACTAGATTCTGGTGTTGTCGTGTTGCTTTTCAGGATGTTGGAGGAATTCTTGCATTGGCACCTGCCCATCTCTTCTTTCAAATGAGACCAGTAGAGTCTTGCCATCTTGGTCCAATCTTTGCTGTGGCTGACAGTTTACTTGGGAGTTTTTCTTGTTCTGCCCTCTCTTAGGTCCCTGCAGCACTGGAGCAGGCTCTCAGATCCCCTCTGCCCTGAAGCAGGATGTGATGGGGGAATCCAAAGACCCCGCCTATGAAAAGGTTGGCTTGGGGGGCAGGGTGCAATGTGGTAAAGAAAGCCAGCAGTTGGGACACACCCCACTGGATGGCCAGAAAATCTTAGGGAATTGGAAAGGGCCTGTATTCAGTTCCCCGGGACCATCTGGTTGTGTCGTCACTCACTCACCTCTGTTGATCTGCTCAGCACAGGAGCAGGACCTCTTACTGTGCTCCAATGACTTCATAGAGAAAAAGGCAGGCTAGGGAGGCAGGGTGGGGTGGTACAAAGAAGCCCCAGCAACAGAGATACTCCCCCACTGGCTCCCTGGACCCCTCAGCCCCGAAGCAGGTTGAGTTAGGGGATCCAAGAACCTAACAGATGAAAAGGAGTGCTTGGAGGCAGGGTGAGATGTGCTAAAGAAAGCCAGCAGCTGGGAAACATTCCACTGGATGGCCAGAAAAACTTAGGGAATTAGAGGGGGGGCTGTACTCAGTTTCCGGGGACCATCCTGCCATGAAGTCACTCACTCATCTCTTTCGATCCGCTCAGCAAAGGAGCAGAGCCTCTTGCTGGGCTCCAAGGATCTCACAGACATAAAGGCAGGCTTGGGTGGCAAGGTGGGGCACAACAAAGAAGCCCCAGTGGCAAGGACACTCCCGCTGGCTTCCTGGATCCCTCAGCCCGGAAGCAAACTTTTATCATGTTTTTTTTTTTTTTTGAGCTATAACATGATTTATACATGGGCTCTTAAAAAACTTTTAAATTACAAGAAAATTTCAGTACTGTCCTTATGAGAACTTCTTTTAACAGCCAAGTCCTGTGCACAGCAACAGTAATGACACAGAGAGTAAGAGTAAGTGAAAAGGTTCACGAATAAAGATCTACGGAGTAACTAAACATTATTTTCCTACCACTATTCCCCATACCTAAAGAACTAGAGTAGAAAAATATGACTTTGCCATGGAATCATTAAAGAAAACCCTCAGATTATAAACTAATTTAATTGGGCCTAGAGAAATAGCTCAATAATTAAGACACCTATTGCTTTTCAGAGGATCCACATTCAGCATCTATGTCAAAAGTCATACAACTACCTGTAACTCCAGCTCCCTCTCTGGCCTCCAGAGGGAACTGCACTCAGGTGTTCATATCTATGTAAACACACACACACACACACACACACACACACACACACACAAATGAAAACTAAATTGAAGGGAAACCAACTCAAACCATTGTCTTCTTATCAGTTCTTCTAAAAACTATTTTATAAAGAAGGACAACATTCCATCTTTGATGTTTTGCATTATCATTTTTGTCATTTAAATTCTAGGCCAGTTACTTGTTGATTGCATCCCATGTAAACAATTATATACCAGCTTCTCCAGAATACCTTCTTTGGAAATGTGTCCATCTACTACCAGCTCCAAAGAAGCTATTCGAAAATGAAGCTTTTCTTCCCACTCTTGTTGTATACTCATTACTGACCTAATTATTACTGTCTTCCATGAAGTGTTCTGTCTTAAAAGTTAGTGGCAAGGAGCACAGGAAATCAGCACAGCTCAACTTATCACTCACAGGAAACTGAGGAAACCCCTTATCTTCAATAGATATTATCTCAGCAAAACCGTTATTCTTGGCTTCAAAGGAAAAAAATAAAAAAGAAATAAGAAAAAGAAAAAAAGAAAAGGAAAAAAGGAACATCCTCCACAAAATTCCTATAAAGCATAGTTATAGTTTATATGTTTTCAGAATATGTATATTATATATTTCAGACATATAAGAAAAGACAGTCCTCAGAGCATGGGTGTAAGTTTCTTAAAAAGGGCAGAAGGTAAGACATACCTAAATGTGGGTACAGTCTTCTCAAAGGAGCATCACACTTCATAGTTCTTACAATAGTCCTGTATCTAGGATTTGGGTGGGTTTTGAAGCTATATATTTTAAGGGTTCCTTATAAGCTTAATGAAGTTACAGCATAGTTACTTTGGGATATATAATTGAACCCAGGGAGGCAGGAAGATAGATATGAGTGCTGAAAATAGTTTAATAGATTAAAGGAAAGCTCTATTGATATTTGTCATAGAGAAGACAAATATTTGTTCATATGGCTGAGACATGTGTGATCTATGGTTTTTATTACACTTGTTTCTATTGAGGCTATATGAAGGGAGCCATCCCCTCTTCTCCTTGTTCACATGACACATTCTCATCCAAGCAGGGAAACTCCCAGAACCTCCCTCCCGTGGGAAGTTTGTGCTCACACATCCTGGTAGGAATGATTTTCAAAAGTTAATCTTGTTTGAGAAACTGTTTAGAAAAGGGGGCTAAAACCTACTTAAATTAATATATTTGGGGGTCTTAAGTCTTATTCACTGCTAATATATATATATATATATATATATATATCCCATTTATTTTTCCTTTGAGAATGATCACTGCTATTTTAATAGCAAGTATCTAAAAATGAGAGAAATTCTATCTTTATGATAGTGGCCTTCATATCAAATGTTGACAGATTGTTCAGGAACTCTTCATTCTGTGCTGGAGAGACTCCATACTCCAGGATGAGGAAGTCCTTTTGATTCCTATATGCCCACATTCTTCCTACTCCTCTATTTTATCTAAACAAAACAAATATCATTACCTGGGTAAATATTGATGGGGAGCGAGAAGCCAGACCTTAAGCCGGGAGATAATGCTATTTTCTGAAGAATTCAATTGGCCTGTCTTCTCAGTGCCGGTATTAATAGTCATCTTGAATTTCATAAATGTATATATTCACACTATGCTCCTCAATAATCAATAACAGGCAGCCAGCAAACCACAAAAGCAACCAAACATAAAATTTTCAACACCTAAATCAACCAAGCAACAAAGCAATAGCAACAACCCAACTCCCAAACAATAGCAACAAAAATAGAACACAAAGAATGAGTAGGGAAGAGGGCTGGATCTGCTAGGAGTTAAGGGATGGAGTGATTATGATCAAATCATGTTGTATTAATTTCAAAAGAACTAATAAAGTCTTAAACTATGAAGTACAAATACCCATAAATACATGAAAAATAATGCTTAACATCTGTAGCCATGAAAGAAGTGAAAATTAAAGCTACATTGATATTCCATCTCATCTTATTTAAAATGACAACAAATGCAGCAATTTTGCAATGAAAGGGGTATCTTTAGGTGCTGTTGGTGGACTGAAAACTAGCACATTCACAGTGCATCTCACCACAGAAAGGATTCTAAGTTAATTTCCCACAGAGATACTTGCAATCCACGTGCATTATAGCATCATTAGCAAACCAACCTATAGAATCAGTCTAGATATCCATTGACCGATTAATGGATCAGGAAAATGTGTAATATATGTAAAATGAAGTTGTATTTGTCCATAAAGAATAAGCCATTAAATAAGGCCTTAAAAATAAGTAAAGTAATAATGAATTTGCTAGAAAATGGGTGCAACAGGTCATCAACATATAAGCTAAATAAGCCAGCCTCAGAAAGATAAACATCACCTTTTCTCTCATTTGTGGATCCTGGCTTTGTATAGATGCATAAATTATATGTATGTATTTTATATATGACATGAAAGCAGGAGTCTGTGGAAAGGAAGGGTAATAGTGAAAAAATGAAGGATAATAGAGGAAGAGAATGAAAGGAAAGGTTATGGGAAGTGAATGCAGACAAACAACATGGTTCACTCAAAAGACAATCATCTATGAAACACACACAATGAATATCTGTCAATATCAATAATCTTCCTGTAAGTGTAAATACATAGAAGTTATTTTATTTAATAATCTAATTCTATCTCTAATATATTTGTTCACTCTTTATAATTTCCATCTAAATATTTAGTTAAAAATAATCTTAACTTTTATTTCATTAAAACTTTACAATATTTTTTATCAGTTTTAAAATGTTTTCATAGTTTCTTTAACCAATAGCTAAAATGAATTTACATTGTTAATGTGTGGAGATAATTCCCTTACATGATCAGCAAGCCAGATTATGAAGTAAGAAAAGGTGTACAGAGATGCTGACAACTACACCTGGAGAGCCCTGCTCTTTAGATCCAAGTGCCCAGGGGCACATCCTGTGCTCAACCCCTATCTACCACAGGCCCAATGACCAGGGAACAGCATCTTCTCCATCCTCCCACCCAACCATGTTCCTGTCACATCAACAACCACAGGACCCACAGCCCCACTACATCTTGAGGAAGAAGGGAGAATCTGAGCTCCTGGCTAAGCAGCCCTGCTTTCTAGGCCCTACCCTCCAAAGGCTAGCCCTACCTGCATCTAGAAGAAGAGTGAGTACTGGAGTCACAGACCCCACCTTCACTGATTGGAGGAAGAGTTACCCCTGGAGCTACAGGCCCCACCTGCACCTATTAGAGGAAGAGATTGGTAGACAGCAGTGTAAGAATACATTCAACAACATAAAGAGCAATATGGCACCACCAGAAATAAGTGATTCTACAACAGCAAGACCTGAACACCCAAATGCAAATGAAGCAGAAGAAACAATTTTAAAAACAACCTTATGAAGATGATAGAAGCTTTTAAAAGGAAAGAAAAATTTCCCTTAAAGAAATTGAGGAAAAGAAGAAGAAGAAGAAGAAGAAGAAGAAGAAGAAGAAGAAGAAGAAGAAGAAGAAGAAGAAGAAGAAGAAGAAGAAGAAGAAGAGAAAATATGCAAATTAATAAAATCAGAAATGTAATGGGGGATATAACAACAGACACTGAGGAAATCCAGAGAATCATTATATCATACTTCGAAAACATGTAGTACACAAAATTGGAAAATGTTTAAAAAATGGGCAGTTTTCCAGATGGGTACCACATACAAAAATCAAATCAAAATCAAATAAACAATTTAAATAGAACAATAACACCCAAGGAAATAGAAGCAATCATCAAAAGTCTCCCAATCATAAAAAAAAAACAGGGATGGATGGTTTCAGCACAGAATTCTATGATAATTTCAAAGAAGATCTAATACTAATACTCCTCAAATTGTTCCACACAATAGAAACCAAAGGGGCATTCATTCATTTTGTGAGACTGCAGTCACCAATTCCCCAAACCACACAAAGATTAAACTAAGAAAAAGAGTTACATATCAATTTCCCTCGTGAACACTGACACAAAAATACTCAATAAAATCCTGGCAAACCAAATCCAAGAACACATCAGAAAAATCATTCACTATGACCAAATAGGCTTCATTTCAGAGATGTATGGATGGACAACATACAAAAATCAGTGTACCCCAACTTATAAATAAATAAATTGTGCTGGTATAACTGGATGATCAATATCTATCACCATGGATAAAACTCAAGTCAAAATGGATCAAAGACTTCAACATAAATCTGGAAAGCTGGAAAAGAATCTATTCCTGTGCTGGGCCCTTTTGGGACCTTGAACCACACCCCAGCCCCCAGGATAAACTGAAGGCCTTGGGATCCCTCTTTAGGGGAAGTATTAGCTAATGGGAAAATTAAGTTACACAAAGTTGCTGACTGCAATCCATTCCCCTACCTGTAGTCATACAGAGAATGTTGACCACCCAACTTCCCCAACCAGCTTGATAATATTACAAACAGCCCTTGTGGTTAGCACAGGGTCAGCAGATGTCTGGAAGATGTAACCAGGGAGGCTGTTGCTATCCCCCTTAGATAATAATAGTCTATCAGGAGCTAACAGTTGAGCTTTACCCAATCTAGCCAATTATGATATAGGATATGTGATTTTGTATTTTGAGACTGTAATCTTGTGACTGTGTTGTGGGTTTTGTGTTTATAAATAAACCCCTTACAATAGTAGACGGGGTCCTCCTCCCTTCATCTGCTGTGTCTGACTGTAAGGCAGAGGACCCATGCTAGCCCATACTTAATAAACTAAACCTTGCTTTTGCATTTGGAAGTGTGGCTCCATGCTGGTCTTCATGGGGGTCCTAGGACTCAGGAACAGCTAGTTACAGTGAAAGTGACTGAAGAGAAAGTGCAAAGTAAGTTTGAATTCAAGGGCTCAAGAGACCACTTCCTAAATATAACACCAATAGTATAAACACTGAAAACAACAATAAATAAATGGGGCCTCATGAAACTGAGAAGCGTCTGTAAAGCAAAGGACACAGTCAATAAGACAAAATGGCAGCCTACTGAATGGGAAAAGATCTTCACCAACCCCACATCAAACAGAGGACTGATCCCCAAAATAAATAAAGAACTCTAGAATCGAGAGGCCAAAATACAAAATAATCTAATTAAAAGGTGAGGTACAGATCAAAACAAAATTTTCAATAAAGAATTGTTCAACATTCTTAGCCATCAGGAAAATGCTAAAGCATGACTAATAAAAACTCAGGGTCAGAAATAATTGGGATTCAACCTGAAGACCCAAAAAAGCAAAACAGCCTTTCACTGGCTCTTACCTCGACCTTAGTCTGAAATACTGCCTCCAGGTATCTCAGAATGAGACTGTCCACTGAAGCTGCTTCTTCCCATTTTGTAATCCTCTCTAGGATTATAAATCATGCACCACCATCATTAAAGGATTGCATGACCCAGTTTCTATTGCAACTAGGGTGGCAACTGGGATTAAAGATGTGTGTTATTGTACCTACTGAAATTAAAGGTGTGTGTTACATTATCTGGTTTGTACAGCTGACTAGTGGGGCTGTTTTACTCAGATCTTCAGGCAGTCTTTATTTATTAAAAATACAATTGAAATGCCACTGAAAAATGCAAATCAAAATGACTCTGAGATACCATCTTATACCTATCAGAATGACAAAAAATCAAAAACACTAATGACAGTTTATGCTGGAGAGGATGCAGAGTAAGGGGAACGCTTCTCTACAGCAATTTTGGATATCAGTATGAACATTTCTCAGAAAATTGGTAATCAATCTACCTCAAGACCCAACAATAGCACTCTTGGGCATATGCCCAAAGAATACACAGTCATACTACAAGAACATTTGCTCAACTATGTTTATAACAGAATTATTCATAATAGCCAGGACTTGGAAACAATCTAGATGCCCCTTAAACAAAGACTGAATAAAGAAAATATAGCATGTTTACACAATGGAGTATTACTCAATGGTAAAAAGCAATGACATATTGAAATTTGCCAGCAAAAGGATGGGACTAAAAAAAAATCCTCAGTGAGGTAACCCAGAACAAGAAAGACAAGCACTGTATGTACCATCACTCATACATGGATATTAGACATAAAGCAAAGGATAACCAGGCTGCAATCCACAACCCCAGAGAACCTAGGTAAAAAGGAAAACCCTAAGAGGAATAAACAAGGAGGGGCCCAGGAAAGGGAAATAGTTAAGATCTCCTGGGTAAACTAGACTAGACAGGGGAGTAGGAGGGATGGGATTGGAGATGAGAACACGAGGAATCAAGAAGGCTAAGTAGGGGAAGGGATGAAGGGGAAGCATTGTAAGAGATATCTTGATAGACAGAGTCATTATGGGGTTAGGGAATTTCCAAGGAATCCACAAGGTGACTCCAGCTAAGACTCCTTGTGGTAGAGGAGAAGGTACCTAAATAGGCCTTCCCCGATAATCAGATTAGTGACTACCCTAATTGTCATCCTAGAACCTACATCCAGCAACTGATGGAAGCAGATGCAGTGACCCACAGCCAAGCACTGGGCTGAGCTCGTGGAGCTCAGTTAAAGAGAGGGAAGAGAGATGAAATGAGCAAAGATCATGAGTCAAGACCATGATAGGGAAAACCACAGAGACAGCTGACCCCAGCTAGAGGAAGCTCACAGACTCCAGACTGATTGCTGGGGAGTCTGCATGAGACTGAACTAGACTCTGTGAATATGGATAACAGTTATGTGGTTTGATCTGTTGGGGTGGGAGGTCCTGGCCGTAGGACCAGTACTTATTCCAGGTGTATGAACTGGTGTTTGGAGCCTATTCCCTATGGTGAGATACCTTGCTCAGCCTTGATATGAGGGGAGGGGCTTGGTGGTATGCCAGATTTTGTTGACTCCCCAAGGAACACCCTGACAAGTGGATGGGGGGGGTAGGAATGGGAGAAATAGGGGGAAGAAGAAGGGGAGGGAGGGGAATCTGTAGTTGGTATATACAACGAAGGGATAATTTAAGAAAAGCTGGCTAGAAACAAGCCAAGCTAAGACAGGGCATTGATAGGAAAAAATAAGCCTCTGTGTATTTATTTGTCAGTGGGGTGTCACGTCCAAAGAGCAAAGAGTAACAAAATAAAAAATAAAACAAAACAACTACAGGGCTGTGTAAGGCTGTGTAAGGCTGGGTGTGTTTCTCACTACAGCCATGAGGACTATGTAATGGTTATTCCTCTGCATTTATTCTTGCAGATCCCCCCTTTGTCTTCTCTGTTTGTTCCTTTTCATAGGCCCCTAAATATCCTCATAAAGTCTTTATGTGAGTTGGAATATAGAGTAATCTCCCACATGACAAAATATGGCCTCGATTATGAAAGCATTTCAAAATTTCTCCCCAAATATTTCCTTAGGATACTTTGACAGCTGCTTTGAATCTCAGCTAGCCACAAATTAGAATATACAGGTATTCCTCCTACGGTGTTCCTCTAGAGAAAACTGACAAATACTAAACAAGATACAAAAGCACAAAACTCGATTCCTCAATAACGTCACTAAAAAATGTTAGTAAATTTGTGTATTTGAAAAAACACACACTCTACCACTGTTTCTGAAAGTCTTCCCATTTGTCCCAGAGAGAAGGAGAAGCTGCTCTCCCTGCCTGTCTTGGTTGTATTCTTTTACATCCCAGTCTAAGCCATCAGCTGGAGTTCTTTCTCTTGAGAACAGAGAAAATATTGTCCACGGGTTCACGGCAAGAAACTCACTGTCCCAGAGCTTAGATGTACAAAATCAATACAGTTTCTGGGGTTTACTTTTACAGTATCTTATTATATTTTAAATAAACACAGTTTCAACATTTTAAATCCCATTAACAGACATGAAGACGATTCTGTTTTCCCCAGTCAATCAAACCAGGACTCATAAAAACTGTTTTCTCCTAGGAAACAGCTGTCTCCTGATCCTTAGGCTTCATCCTCTGTGAAGACTCTGAAAATGAGAGCCAGTGTTACAAGATATTTATTTCCTTATTACAGTGGAACACTCAAATACCACCTGTCTCCCTTCCTCATGATTACCATTTTATTTGCCTCTTCTACACAATGGAAATAACACACTCCTAAATGAGGAAGGAACATTGTGCATTAAGACCAGCCTATGGTACACAGTGAGATTGTATCTTAATAAAAAGGAATATAGCTGGAGATTCTATGTACACTACTGATGGTGTAATGATTGTGTGACACATTCAAGCCCTGCAATGGATCCTCAGAACTAGGAGGGTGCAGTGAACTACAGCATATTCTTCAACATTGAGTATCTAGTTTCTAATATGATTTCTGGTACATATTTCTTAATAAACACTTATTAGGGGTAAAAATCAAGAATTATGAATTAACTAACATAAGATAAAGCATATATATATATATGTATATATATATATACATATGACCAAATTTGTATTTAATTATAATGTACATATGAACATAGGAAACTGAAAGTATGTATTATTCCACACCTAGATGAATAGTTGTGTGCTTAAGGTGTTCAAGGAAATAGAAGATAACTGAGGAACACATATACACCAGATGTGTTTTTGGATACATACTGGGATTATCTTATCTATGAACATAAATTCTATAAACAGTAAGTCTACTCCTAGCATATGCCTAATAGTAGTGCATGCATATGTTCTTCAAACATATTAACGAAGATATTTATAAGAACGTTATTTTTCATGATCAAAACCCAAATCAAGAATATATTTCTTTCTTATATTATATTTTATTTTTTTACTCATTTCACTTACCAACCACAGTTTCCCCACACACACTTCTCTCCTCTCCCTTTCCCACCTCCCCCAACCTTCCCTTATGCACTCCTCAGAAAAGGTAAGTCCTCCCCTGGGAAGCCAGCAAAGCCTGGTACATTCAGTTGAGGCAGGACCAAGCACCCACACCCACTCGCCTGCTGCATCACGGCTGTGAGCAAGGTATCCCACTATGGAGTAGGCTTCAAAACGCCAGCTTATAAACTATGGATAGATCCTGTACCCACTGCTAGGTGGTCCAAAAATAGACATGGCTGCAAAACTGTCGCCCAAGAGCAGAAGGCCTGGTTCGGGGGTCCCATGCAGCATCCCCACCTGTTGATCTAGAGCCCATGAGCTCCTGCAAGTTCCAGTCATCTGTCTCTATGAGTTTCCCCATCATGACCTTGACACCACTCCACCCTGTGCTTATATAATCCCTCCTCATGACACACTGCAAGGGATAGACCCACATTTGTGGGCAAAGGAACAGGATAATTTACATTCTGATTATTTTTTTAAAAGGACATGAATTTGGCATAGTGAGGTGAGGATGGATCTGGAAAGAGTAAGAATAGGTGGGTAAATATGATCAAAATAGGTTATATGAAGTTCTCAAATAATAACATTTTATTAAAAAGAAGAGATTATATGGATAAACTATAGTCTTACACAAAGGAATTCGTGAAACTAAGAGATTTAATGAACTACATTTCCTCTAAAAATATGATTAAATCTATCAATAAATTAAAGAAACCAAAAGCAAATGGATAGATGCTAAATGGTCCTTTATGTTTTTATGTCGAAAACAGATAAAAATAAACCCACAGTGTGGGGAACTAGGCTACAGAGAGACAAAGGAAAATATTCTGAAAACTGCTGTGAATACTACCCATTTTTCCCAGTTTGGGCTTTATTTAAATACAAAGGTTAAAAACCCAGCTGCAGACCTTGATCCATCTTACTTGTAGGGTATCATAAGCATGTCACTCATTTCATGTTTATGATCAAATTATAAGCAACTTTGTATCAATTATTTTTACAAAATAAATGTGGTAAATCTGAAGTACACAAGAGCATCAGGAACCATTCAAAACGTAAGGCAAGCTTACAGTTTAGAGAAACACTGTGTTGATCAGTCAGTTCTGTGCCAATGCTTCGCCTGGATAGTCTGCAGGACTGTGGTCTTCTACCAATATTTCCCTTTCCTGCACCTCGGCATTTCCATCTCAGAAATAGGCTTGACATTACGACATTACAGGACTCATGGTGTTGAAAAAAAATGTTCTCTAACAGTTAAAAGTCACTGCAAACATTTTCATTTCCATGGGTAGGGTGGTCCCTGCCTTCTGGGAAAGACTGAACACTACATGTGAAAACCTAAAGTAGCAAAACACAAAAAAAGTAACAAACAAGCTGCCCATCACTGATTCCACCACAGCCCCTATTCTGCTTTGCCCCTCATCATCATTTGCTCCCAGGTTCTCTTTTCCTTCATAGCCAGAGCTATTTCATGATTCTTAAATTAGACTAGATTATAATAATAGACAAATATATGAAACAAATTACGTATAGCCTTGCCCACATAATAAAAAAGTCTTTATGACCAAGAAGAGCCTCAAAAGAAGTCAGTCTCAACATTAAAAGGTCTGTGTGCTATTTGACTATGAATAGAGGCATGACTATAAGGAAATGACAGATTTTTATAGAGATCCTTTGCATCAAGCTGGCCTGCAATTTTTATTACATAAAACAGACATGCATGAAACTATAGTTTGAGCAAGTTGTACATACCTCAGAAACAGTATGCTTGCTTTTATTCTCACCTTTATCCCATTTTTGTAGCCATTGTCACAAATATGCTTATATTAAATGATTTACTAACTGTGCGTTTATATAGATGTATGATTAACACACAAAAGTTATCATACATTTCTTGTTACCTCTTGGCATAAAAGTAAATGACCTGTAACTTAGTGTGTATTAACACTGACTTCTAGGTAAAGATCTGTAGAAACAAAAAAATAGAGTTACCTGATTCTTGTACAAAGACAGGAAACATGAAAAGATGAAGAAGGCAATTCAGTGAAAAGTCCATTATATCTAATGATGAAAGTCTTCACAATCAGTCATAGCTTACTTTCCAGCTGGACTTCCACATGAGCCTGGCATCCACCTTTCCTAATCCAAATTTACCCATAAAAAGGGGTTAATCATTAACCATTAAAAAAAACTAATTGTAATATCAAGCTTGGATGGCCAATGCTGGTTGCTGGGTTGATGGTCCTGCATTCTATAGGAAAGGCTACAATTAGGACCCTAAGCTCTACATGGGTAATAGAAAAAGACAAGATCTTCTGAGTAAATTGGGAGCATGGGGACCTTGGGTGAGGGTTGAAGAGAGAGGCAGGGACGGGGGCAGAGAAAAATGTAGAGCTCCATAAAAATCAATTTTAAAAAAAGGGAAAGTGTGAGCAAGTCCTGGGAAGCAAGCCAGTAAGCAGCTCCCCTCCAGGGCCTCTGCATCAGCTCCTGCATAAGTTCGTGCCCTTGCTGCTTTTGAGGATAAACTGTAAAAGGAACCGTGAACAAAATAAGCCTTTCCTCCCCACACTGCTTTGGGTCACAATATTTGTCACAGGAACAGGGACCCTAACTAGGATGACTCCTTCCTCCTTTTTCTATCAAGGCTCATTGTTGCACATCTTTAAGCTCAGCACTCAGAGAGAGAAGTTGTCAGATCTCTGTGAGTGGGAGGCCAGCCTAGAAAATGCTACATAAAGAATTTCAGTAAAACAACAGCAACAAAAATAATAGGAAAAAAAAAAAGAATTTCAGATACTCAGAATGACACCATGGTAGAATGTGTGAGGAACGGAAGGAGGAAGGACAGGGGAGGAACTGGGGAGAGGAAAAGGAAGAAAAATGATGTAGGAATGGTATTCATGCATGAAATTCAAATTTTTTTCCAAATTATTTTAAATTCCATTCATTGTAAAAAAAAATTTAATTTCCTTGCTATCCTATCCTCCAAAATTTCCATAAACTGTTACTAAAGGAGATGTTGGTGTTCTTTTATGATTCAATTTTCAGGTTCATTATACTTGGAGCAGAGAACTGAACAAGACCAGAAAATCAAGAATTTATTTGAAAAGAAAGGTGTAGATTTATTAAAGTCACACAAAGTAAACCCACAGAAGGAGATTGGGTCAAAAGTGCATGTCATCAAAGAACGATGAGTTCCTTTCCGGGGTTTCTAGGTAAAATGAGGAGCTGAGGAGCAAGAGTGAAGTGGATCCTTATCTTTTTTGTTTTGTTTTGTTTTGTTTTGTTTATCGAGACAGGATTTCTCTGTAGTTTTGGTGCCTGTCCCGGAAGTAGCTCTTGTAAACTAGGCTGGCCTCTTATCTTGATGGGCAGATGGGCTGTTAGTTTATGTCATGCCTCATCATGAGATAGAGACAGGCTCCAAGCAGACTCCAAAATGAGGAAGTCCTTTCCCTTCCCATGTTCCCACCTTTCTCTTTTCATTTCTATGTTATCTAAATAGAAATAAACATTATCAACCCCATTAAACTACAGATGGGGAACCAGAACCCAGACATTGGACCAGGAGATGCAATTGGCCTTGGCTTCTCTATATTGGGATTAGTAGTCAGCCTGCATTTCATAAACACATATATGTACACTACTATCCCCCATACTAAAAAACAGACAAAGCAGCCACATAAACAACAAAAAGAACAAAAACAACAACAAACCAAACCAAATATTTCAGTCCCCAAATCAACCAAGCAAGCAAACAACCAAACAACAGAAAAAAACAAGTAAAGAAAAAACAGAACATAAAGAGTGTGTAAGGGAGAGGATTGGACCTGGTAGGAGTTAGGGATGTGGTAACAATAATCAAAACATGTTGTTTAAACTTCAAAAGAATGGATAAAACCCTCAAAAGATGAAGTACAAATACTCATAAACTATCATGAAAAAAACCTGCTTAACATCTTTAGCCATCAGAGAAGAGAAAATCGACACTTCATTGAGATTATATCTCATCTCAGTTAGAATGACAACAAATGCTGGCAATTATGAGGGAAAGGGGTATCCTTAGACACTTTTTGTGGACTGCAAACTAGTACACCCACAGTGCACCTCACCACAGAAAGGATCCCACAGAGATACTTGCACAGCTATGTTTACTATAGCATCCTTACAAAATGCATTTGGCCATGAGTGCTTGCCTGAGTACCCATGGACAGATGAAAAAGTAAGGAAAATGTGGAATATATGTAAAAGAGATTGTTATTTATTCATAAAGAATGACATTAAAAACTAATAAAGTAAGAATAACTTTGCTCGAATATGGATGCAACTGGCCATCAACATATGATCAAAATAAGCCATTCTCAGAAAAGCAAATGTTAAAATTTTTCTCATTTGTGGATCCTACAATTTATACATATGCAAGCCATGTGCATGTATCATTATATATATGACATGAAAGCAAGAGTCTGTAATATTGAGGAGTGGATAAGAAGCCAAAAGGATAATAGGGAAAGAGAGACAAAGTAGAGGTCATAAGGGGTGAATATGGTCAAACTACATGATCCAATCAAAAGAATATCAGAATATCTACTTGTCAATATCAACATTGAATATTTGTCCATATTAATAATATTTCTATAAACATAGAGAGGTTATTTCATTTAATAATATAAATCTATCTCTAATATAAGGTAGGCATTTAATCCTCATGATTTCCATCTAAATGATGAGTGGTAATCTGAACTTTTATTAAACTAAAACTTAGTAAGTAGTTTATCAGTTTTAAAATACTTCACAGTTTCTTTGAGCAC
>NC_022010.1:56291236-56293723 GCF_000317375.1 Microtus ochrogaster
TCTGGGCAGGAGTAGGAGGAATCAGCTTCCTCCTTCCCAGAATTCTCCTGTTCTCCTTGCATCATTTCTACTTCCTGTTTGGTTTTCCTTCCTATACTTCCTGCCTGGCCAATCAGCGTTTATTTAAAAAAAAATGATTGGCAGAATAGAGACAATTCTCCCACACCACTAGTGCTAAATAGTGAGACCCTGTCTGAAACAAACAAAACATGAGCAAAGTTAGTTATACAAAAATAAGATACTTGTGAAAGTCATGTGACATGGTGTCATTTACTTAGATCCACTCTCCTTCAAGATAAGATTTACTGAGAGACCTAATGACAGAACTGTCCCTGATTCACTCATGTTATAGGGTAGCCTTATTTTATACACCAGCAGTTATCAACCTGAAGGTCATGAACCCTTTGGGGATCAAATGACCCTTTTATTTGATTGCCTAAACATCTGAGTATTGAATATTTACATTATGATTAATAACAGTAACAATGCTATAATTATGAAGCAGGAACAAAAATAATTTGCCAGACCTCTGTGTCAAGAAATCCGGATCACGGAGTTTGTGCTCATGTGATCCACTCACTGAAGATTGCCCACAGGTCTAATTAATGCTGATGATACAGTAACAGGGAGAAAGCATCAAGCAGCATCTTTACAAGAGAATAAGTTCATCTCTTATAAAGACATGTGGGTGATTTGTTTCACTGTTTGTTTAAACATGTATTTCAATGTTAACAATAAGCATATGTTAATTTAATTTCACTCTCAAAATGTATTATACCCAGGAAAAGTATATCGCACACATCTCAACACAGTGTGTGTGTGTATATATGTGTGTTATGCACATACATACATGCATACATATATATTCTGAATCTTAAAACTTCTAAGGCACAATTGTCTTACAGTGGGAGAGATAAGCCTCTGGATGTAGCTATTGTTCATTGTTAAATTTGGCTGAGTAACTTTGATTACTTTCCTAATCCAATGTCCTAAAATCTACATTTCACCAATAAGCAGCCTAGTCAGACCTCTCATGGCAATACTATGCTCTCTGGTAACAACCTTTGTCTTAGTCAGTGTCCTACTGCTGTGAAGAGACACCACGACCACAGAAACGCTTCTAAAAGAAAGCATTAATTTGGCCTTGCTTACCATTGCAAAGATTTAGTCCATTGTCAAGGCAAAAATACAGTAGTGAGCATGGTGGCATGCAGGCAGACATAGTGTTAGAGAAGAACCCGAGAGTCCTACAGATTGACAGGCAGCAGAATGAGAGAAACACTGGGACAAGGTTGGTCTTTTTAAAGGCCAGACTCCATGCTCAGTGACACAATTCCTCCACCAAGACCGCTTCTACTCCAACAATGCCAGACTTCCAAATCCCTCTAAAGGAGTGCCAATATCTGATGACTACACATTCAGGTGTAAGAGACTATGGGGGGATTTTGTTCAGACTCCCATAGTCTCTAAAGAAATTGAATCCATCATAGATGAAGCAGAAATCTGTTACATTAATAACCACATGGATTCTGTATGCTATAAGCACGGTTGAAAGTGTCTCAGTCATGGGTGAATAGTTAATTAGTGGTAGATACCATTACATTTCACTGGCATTAAGATATCTTAAAACATACATAATACTGCATTGCCTATCAGTAAGAAGTATACATTTTGTAGCATTTTTGAACAAGAATCTGAAAATTTCCCAATTCCTCTTTGTCTGATACTATTTTTAACTAGATGCTATTTCTAAATGCTGAGTTTTGTATCTCAAGTTTGTATAATAAATGATGATATGTATAATATGTATATCATAATAAATAAATATCCTCACTATATTTAAGAATTGCATGCATGCAAAAGGCTAAGGAAATGTTGAAAAAGGACTTATCTCCTTCACATTCAGACAAGGAGTAGATGTTAAAAGAAAAGTAACACAGCAGAAGGAATAGATCCCACAATAGTTACACACAGGTAGTTAGAAGTGGGTATGAATACAGCTACTGAGGAGAAAGCAGGATTCAAAACATTAGACAAGAACTTGGACAAATAGATGAGCATTCAGAGAAATAGGTTTTAGCTTAGGATTCTGATAGCAAGATAATTCTGATAATGACCCAATAGTGTTGCCTCAGTTAAAAATGTTGTATGGTTTTCTTTTTTAATGTTTTTTTTATTTTTGTTGAATCCTATATTTTTGTCTGTTCCTCTCCCTATCTCTTCCCATCCCTTCATCCCTCTCTAGGTCCCCATGCTCCCAATTTACTCAGGAGATCTTGACTTTTTCTACTTCCCATGTAGATTAGATATGTATGTCTCTCTTGGGGTCCTCAATGTTGTCTAGGTTCTGTGGGATTGTGATTTGTGGGCTGATTTTCTTTGCTTTATGTTTTAAAACCACTTATGAGTGAGTACATGTGATAATTGTCTTTCTGTATCTGGGTTACCTCACTCAAAATGATGTTTTCTAGCTCTAACCATTTTCCT
>NC_022010.1:56293823-56294832 GCF_000317375.1 Microtus ochrogaster
GGTTTTGTTACTGAGTATGTGGTCAGTTTTTGAGAATGTTCCACATGGTGCTGAAGATATATTCTTTTTTGTTTGGATGGAATTTTCTATAGATGTGTGTTAAGTCCATTTGAGTCATAACATCTGTTAGCTCCCTTATTTCTCTGTTCATTTTTTTTTTGTTTGACTGACCTGTTCTGTGGTGAGAAGGGAGTGTTGACGTCTCCGACTATTAGTGTGTGGCATTTAATGTATGATTTAAGCTTTAGAAGTGTTTCTTTTACATATGAGGGTGCCCTTGTATGAGATTTCCTCTTGATGGATTTTTCTTGTCACTAATATGAAATGTCCTTTTTTGTATCTTTTGATTGATTTTAGTTTGAAGTCTATTTTTATTAGATATAAGGATAGCTACACCCACTTGTTTCTTAGGTCCATTTGATTGGAATATTTTTTCCCAACCCTTTTCTCTGAGACTATGTCTGTCTTTGAGGTTGAGTTGTGTTTCTTGCAGAAGAAGAATGGATTCTGTTTTTTTATCCAATCTGTTAGCCTGTGCCTTTTTATAAGTGAGTTGATTCCATTTACTTTAAGGGATATTAATGACCAGTGATTGCTATCTCCTGTTAATTTAGTTTTCATTGTTGGTGATGTTAATTTGTGCATTTTTTCTTTTCTTTGGGATTTGCTAATAAGAAACCATCAATTGTCTGTGTTTTTGTTGATGTAGACAACTTCCTTCGTGTTTTCCTTCTAGTATTTTGTGTAGGGCTGGGTTTGTACCTAGGTACTAGTTAAATCTGGTTTTGCAATGGAATATCTTGTTTTGTCCTTCTATGGTGATTGAAAGTTATGCTGGGTATAGTAGTCTGGGCTGGCATCCATGGTCTGTTAATGTTGGTATAATGCTTGACCATGACCTTCTGGATTTCATCGTCTCCAATGTAAAGTCAGGTGTAATTCTGATAGGTCTGTCTTTATATGTTACTTGATCTTTTTCCTTTGCAGCTTTTAATATTATTGCTTTACT
>NC_022010.1:56294932-56297443 GCF_000317375.1 Microtus ochrogaster
GTACTGCATTTTCCTTATCCATTATTCAGTTGAGGGGCATTTAGGTTGTTTCCAGGTTCTGGCTATGACAAACAATGCTGCTATGAACGTAGTTGAGCACATGTCTTTGTGGTACAATTGGGCATTTTTTGGATATATACCCAAAAGTGGTGTTATTGGGTCTTGAGGAAGGTTGTTTCCTAATTTTCTGAGAAATCACCACACTGACATCCAAAGGGGCTGTACCACCTTGTATTCCCACTACCAATGCAAGAGTGTTCCCTTTGCCCCACAACCTCTCCAGCATAAGTTGTCATTGGTGTTTTTGATCCTGGCCATTTTTACAGGTATAAGATGGAATCTCAGAGTTGTTTTGATTTGCATTTCTCTGATGACTAAGGATGTTGAACATTTCTTTAAGTGTCTTTCAGCCATTTTAGATTCCTCTGCTGAGAGTTCTCTGTTTAGGTCTGTACTGATTTTTTATTGGATTATTTTTTCTTTTGATGTGCAATTTCTTGAGTTCTTTGTATATTTTGGAGATGTCTGTCTGATGTGGAGTTGGTGAAGAAATTTCCCATTCTGTAGGCTGTTGTTTTGTCTTGTTGACCATGTCCTTTGTTTTACAGAAGCTTTTCAGTTTCAAGGGGTCCCATTTATTAATTGTTTTTCACAGTGTCTGTGTTGTTGGAGTTATATTTACAAAGTGGTCTCCTGTGGCAATACGTTCAAGTATACTTCCACTTTCTCTTCTATACGGTTCAGTGTAGCTGGCTTTATGTTGAGATCTTTGATCCATTTGGACCTGAGTTTTGTGCATTGCAATAGATATGGGTCTATTTTCATTCTTCTACATGTTGATATCCACTTATGCCAGCATCACTTGTTAAATATGCTTTTTATTTTCCATTTTATATTTTTTGCTTCTTTGTCAAAAATCAGGTGTTTGAAAGTGTGTGGATTAATATCACCATCCTCGATTCATTGGTCCTCCTGTCTGTTCTTATGCCAATACCAGGCTGTTTTTAGTACTGTAGTTCTGTAGTAAAGTATGAAGTCAGGGATTGTGATGCCTCCAGAAGTTCCTTTACTCTACAGGATTGTTTTGGCTATCCTGGGTTTTTTGTTTTTCCATACAAAGTTGAGTACCATTCTTTCAAGGTCTGTGAAAAATTTTGCTGGGATTTGATAGTCATTGCTTTGAATCTGTAGATTGCTTTTGGGAAGATTGACATTTTTACTATGTTAATTCTACCTACCTAAGAGCATGAGAAATTTTTCCGCCTTCTGGGGCCTTTTTCAATTTCTTTCTTCAAAGATTTAAAGTTCTTATTATACAAGTTTTCCACTTGTTTGGTTAGAGTTACTCTGAGATATGCTATTTTGGCCATTGTAAAGGGTGATGTTTCTCTGAATTCTTTCTCAGCCCATTTATCACTGTGTATAGGAGGGTTACTGATTATTTTGAGTTAATCTTGTATCCTTCTACATTACTGAAAGTGTTTATGAGTTTTAGAAGTTCCTTGGTAGAATTTTTGGAGTCGCTTATGTAAATTATTATATCGTCAGCAGATAGTGAGAGTTTGACTTCTTCTTTTCCGATGTGTATCCCCTTGATTGCCTTTTGATGTCTTATTGCTCTAGCTAATACCTCAAGAAGTATATTGAATAGATATGGAGAGCATGGACAGCCTTGTCTTGTTCCTCATTTCAGTGGGATCATTGGGAGTTTCTCTCCATTTAGTTTGATGTTGACTGTTGGTTTGCTGTATATTGCCTTTATTATGTTTAGGAATGTTCCTTGTATCCCTGCTCTCTCCAAGACCTTTGTCATGAAGTGATGTTGTATTTTGTTGAAAGCTTTTTCTACATCTAATGAGATGATCATATGGTTTTTATTTTTCAGTTTGTTTATATGGTGGATTATGTTGACAGACTTTTGTATGTTGAAGCCAACTTGGTCATGGTGGATGATGGTTCTGATGTGTTCTTGGATTCGATTTGCCAGTATTTTATTGAGTATTTTTACATCAATATTCATGAGACTGGTCTGTAATTCTCTTTCTTATGTCTTTCTGTGATTGGGTATCAGGGTAATTGTAGTCTCATAAAAAGGGTTTGGCAATGTTCCTTTTGTTTCTAATGTGTGGATAATTTGAAGACCATTGGTATTAGTTCTTTGAAAATCTTGTAGAATTTTGAGCTAAAACCATCTGGTCCTGGGCCTTTTTTGGTTGGGAGACTTTTGATGACAGTTTCTATTTCTTCAGCAGTTATAGGTCTGTTTGATTTGTTTATCTGGTCACAATATAATTTTGGTAAGTGATATTTATCCAGAAAGTTGTCCATTTCCTTTAAGTTTTCCAATTTTGTGGAATACAGGTTTTTGAAATATGACCTGATTATTCTCTGTATTTCCTCAGTGTCTGTTGTTATGTCCCCCTTTTAATTTCTGATTTTGTTAATTTGGGTATTCTCTCTCTGCCTTTTAGTTAGTTTGGATAAAGGTTTTTTTTTTATTTTGTTGATTTT
>NC_022010.1:56298034-56318032 GCF_000317375.1 Microtus ochrogaster
GTCTCCAATGTAAAGTCAGGTGTAATTCTGATAGGTCTGTCTTTATATGTTACTTGATCTTTTTCCTTTGCAGCTTTTAATATTATTGCTTTACTCTATATGTTTAGTGTTTTGATTATTATGTGGCAAGTGGACTTTTTTTTTTGATCCAGTCTATTTGGTGTTCTAATAAGCTTCTTTTATCTTCATAGGCATGTCTTTTTTTAGGCTGGGAAAGTTTTCTTCTATGCTTTTGTTAAATATGTTTTCTGTGCTTTTGAGCTGAACTTCTATACCTATTATTCTTAGGCTTGGCTTTTTCATGGTGTCCCATATTTCCTGGATATTTTCAGTTAAGCTTTTCTTAGATTTAATGTTTTCTTTTACTGATGAGTCTATCTCCTCTATTGTATCTTCAGCACTTGAGATTCTCTCTTCCATCTCTTGTATTCTGATGTTCATACCTGTGTTTGTAGTTCCTCATTGTTTTCTCATGATTTCTCTTTTTATAATTCCCTAGTCCTTGTGTTTTCTTCATTGTCTCCGTTTAAGGTTTTAAGTCTTGAGTAGTTTCTTTCATATATTTTATTTCTTTTTAAGGAATTGGCTGATGTCTTCCAATTTTTTGTTTGGTGTTTTCTCCATTTCTTTGAGGGAATCTCTCATTTTCTCTTTAAGAGTTTCAAACATTCTCCTGAAGTTATATTTTAATTCATTTTCTTCTGCTTCATCTATATTTGGTTTTTGGAGTCTTGATGTTGTAGGGTTTTTTTTTTTTAGGTTTTAGTGATATCATGTGCTCTTTGTGGGTGTTGTGTGTATACTTACCTTCTCTACTCATCTTTTCCTCTAATAGGCATGTTTGGGTCTCTTGGTGAGTCTGTTGATTAATCTTCTAGGTGCCAGTGAATCCAAAGCTCATCTAGTTGTTCCTTATTTTACAGTTAGTGCCATGGTTCTAGTTACCCCTCTGGTTACTCCGTGTTCCTGGAGGTCACTCAGCACTCCCAAGCTTTGCTACACTCCCTTGGAGTTTGCTGTCTCAGGCCTGCTCTATCCTAGGCTTTGATCTGTTTCTGTAAATCCTGGTCTGGATTCACTCCTGCAGAAGTCCCTGACTTGTAGTTGGTCCTGCTAATGTCTTTGGCTCCTATCTACTCCCTCGGAGTTCCCAGGCTTGGATGTTCCCAGACCCACAGAGGATCTGGCTCAGGCTTACTCCCTCAGAGGTCCCAGACTCATGGTGTGACCCAGAGAGGTTTCTGGTTCCTGCCTATTCCCTTTGATGTACCAGACCAATGCCTGGATCCACAGAGGTCCTGACTCAAGCCTACTCCCTCTGAGGTCCCAAACTCATACCTGGACTCACAGAGATCTCTGGTTCCTGCCTATTCCCTTGGAGGTCCCAGATTTATGTTTAGACCCCTAGGGGACCTGGCTCAGACCTAGTTTCTCAGAAGTCCTAGACTCAAGCCCAGACCCACAGGAGTCCTGGCTTAGGTCTACTCCCTTGAAGGTCCCAGATTCACATCCAGACCCTCAGTGGTCTCTGTCTCTGGCCCACTCACTCAGCAGTTACTCCCCTGTATCTGCTCCTGTGGAGTTCGCTGTCTCAGTTCTGCTCTGGCCCAGGTCCACCTGGCTCAACCTTGGTCCACCAACATCCCAGAAGTGGGTCCACTTCCACTCACTTGAAGCTTGCTTCCTCCTGTATGGGTTTTCTGTAAGACACACTAGTCCCTAAGAATGCATAAAGTAGACTACCAAGACACACAAATTGAGCCCATTCCTTGACCTGAAAATGACAAAGCCAAACTAAATGTAGAGTAGGAAATGGTAATATTTAGAACAGTTGGGTTCATGTTGCCATGAGAGATACTCACCATGAGGAATGTAGACTGCATTCCTGACACATTAAACAGGACCCTATTCAGTGGAATTTGTGGTGAAGGTCTTTTGTGAGAGGCAGTATAAAGTAAGTTGTTCACATTATGCAGGCCATATCATCTTCAGTTTCTGAAGTTTGCTGAGTACCTCAAAATCAGGCCTTCCCAGACAGAAAGGAAAAGGCAGAGAGTCTCTAATTGACCAGGATGCATGACACAGGCAGTCAACGATTTCATCTAAAAACAATAGTACAAGGTATCTGAAAGTGGACAAGACTATGAACTCCAAAGTCTGCTCCCCAGTTAGCCATGCCTTCCAACAAGGCCACACCTCCAAAAGATTCCATAATATTCAACAATTGATTCCATCAAGAGTGGACCAAGTGTTTATATAACTGGCTTATGGGAGTCTTTTCCTATTTAAAGCACCACTTTGATGCATGATTAGCTACCTCTCTTGTACATTCTTGACACACAATCCCAGGGGATGGTGTTGCCCACTGTGTGCTGGGCCCTTAACCTCAATTAACAATCTTGATTAAGATAACACCACACAGACATGCCCAATGGCCAATGTGATCTAGTCAATTTCTCAAAGACGCTCTGTCTTTGGATGACTCTCCTCAGAATTATTAAGTCGTCATTAAACTTAACCAGAACATCAACCTTAATATCAATTTGTTAATTGTTGTAGGCACTGTATAGTTACTCGAATTTCAATGAAGAAGCATGTCATCTTTAGTCATAAATACCTCCTGGTTTCTCCCAGCCTTGGGCTAACACTATTCTAACTGATCTGTTTCTGTAAAGAACATTATGTAATATTAGTCCCTTCCAAGCTATGTAGCACAACAGAGTATGGGGTCAAGAGTGGGTAAGAATGTGCCAACATCATGCTTTGGAAAGTGCTTACTTTTGGAATAAAGTAGAGAGAAAATTGTGGAAGTTTTTTTTTTAATTTGGAGGCTGTATAAATTACTTTTCTCTTTCTGTGACATAGTACATAATAAAAACAAGTTAAGGAAGTAAGACGTTATTTGAACTTACAGTTGTAGGGTACAATCCATAATAGTAAAGAGGGCATGACAGCAAAAAAACACGGGCCTCTGATCAGATGGCATTTACAAATGAGAAGGAAACAGAGATAAATGGTGGTGTTTATCTCACTTCTCAATTTTATTGAGTTTAGACCATGGAATGGTTCCTCCCTCATTCACGGCAGGTCTTTCTATCTCAAGGTACCCAGTGTAGATTCCAACTATTAACTATCAGAGAAGCAAAACAATTTGTTTTCAAGATCTTCAGCCGTAACCCAAGTCTGAACTATTTTGAACATAGTCAACATCTGGGCAATTAATCTCGTTTTACTCAGAGAATCAGCGATCAGAGAAAGCAATGGATTCACATCCTAAAGATGTCTTCCATATACTCTTTATCCAGATGGTGTGGGAAAGGAAATCAGCCTGCCAATCATTTTAAAGTTTAGTCTCTCCCTTCTGGTCAGGTGCTCAGTCTTGTCACTGAGATTTACATCATTTGTCTTTTCTCTTTGCTGTCTTCTATTCTACTGCCCATCTTCATCATCTCTGTGCAACGGGAGAAGGGTTCACAAGCACCAAGACCAGTCATGCTTTCCTCTCAAGCTTCCTAGATGTCAAGTTAACTCAGAACAAAAAAAAACCCATTAGCACTGGGTACTACAGAATCCCACAGAATAAAACACAAATGTGCTTCTATAATAGAAACTCTAAAGTATACCTATATCAATCTTACTGTGAGTCAGATGACCTGAGAGTTAGGTGGGTGGCAGTTTCAGGTACCACTTGTCTTATAGTCAAAAGGAAGGAAGGAAGGAAGGAAGGAAGGAAGGAAGGAAGGAAGGAAGGAAGGAAGGAAGGAAAAAAAGAAAAAAAGATGAAAAAGAAAGGAAAACTGGGTCTAGAGAGATATATCAGAAATTAAGAGTAGTGGATGATACCCAGAATACCTTGGTTTGATTCCCAGCACACAAAAGGATCACATCCTTCTGTAACACCAATTCCAAGAGAATAATGGTCTCTAGGGCATCCTTGGGTACCAGGCACTCTTGTGCAACACACATACATGCTGGCAAAACACCCATATGTATAAAAAAAAAATTAAGTAATTAAAAACAAAATATACATGTATATTCTGCTATGCTCCAGTGATTTCTAAGGAATGGGGCCAACATTCAGTAGGCAGTGTGACTTCAGATTTACTACAATAAACCTTCTATAAAGTCATCCAAGGACAGGAGCACTACTCAACTGACAAAAGCTTCTGAATAAAAAAAGAAAGATTCCTCAAATCCTGTCTCCCCTTCTGTTTTCCAGAGTGTGCAGTTATCCAATATCATATCCGACCCTCTGCTTCCCTTCTGCCGGAAGCAATGATAGTTTCTATATGCAACTAGAAGTCCAGGAGGAGTAGGTACTCTGCCTATTCAAGCCTTGTTCACTGAGATGCGGCCTCTTACATCTTATCACCACCAGGTGGCACTTGAAGAACAAGTTTGACAATGGATGGCGCTCCACCCAGTGTGTGCTTAGGCTTGGCCGTTGAGCCTGTGGCTTCTGGCTGGGTCCCAGCTGTGATGATCCTCCCAGATGTTCCGTGCACCATGTGAAGTTTTAAGAGAGTCTCACAAGGTGCATGGGATGGGGGAGGGGGAAAGGTTAGAACTGCACCTGCAGTGATTGCCTCTAGAACTGTAACCAGGCTTAAGACAAAGCAGACTCTTAGAAGAGAGAAAGCATAGTTCATGAGGAGGTATGTTTCACTACTAAAGAGCTTAACGACTTTGCTAATTCATTCAAAAAGAAGTAGGGAATATTCGCTGGGTGGGGGGGTGGATCTTAAGGGTTTGGGATAATGGTAAAAAGAACACAAAAGCCTGGTTTTATTGATGTGGATCTTTTGAGTGGATATTCTAGATTTAATGGTGGAATTTTACTCAATTTAAAAGAAACAGTGGCAAAAGTTTGTTCGAATGCTTGATTGAAGCATTCATCATAAGATGACCTACTGGAAAGGAATTGGAGATACCTGATACCCCTCAGCTTAGTGCTGATGAAGAGATTTGAGGCTCAGGTAAATTGGGAAGCTGGAGTGGTCACACCATGCAAAACCCAATCCCCCACAATGGGAGTCTCAGAGGACACACCCATCACCAACCCTATAAGATGCAAAATTGTGAGAGGGGCAGCAATGCATTTGAAGTGTTTTGATGACATCCTTCTTCTTTGCCAGACCTTTGGGGTGGAGATGCTGCTATTTGGTTAAATGAATTAAATGCAGCGGGTTTAATTGTGTTCCATGGTAGCAGGAGCCAAGTGGCAGCACTGAATTACCAAAGCAAATTGTAAGAGGCAGCACAAGCAAGTGGATTTTATGGTGGTATGACTCATATGGACCTTTAATACTGACTAATCAGTCATGGTGCTTCCGGACATGTAATGTATGTATGAGTGATAACAAGCCTACTAAATTTTGTTTGATCTATATAAGCAGAAAAAAATCTCAAATAAATGATAAAAAGGCTGCATTGAGCCGGGCGGTGGTGGCGCACACCTTTAATCCCAGCACTCGGGAGGCAGAGGTAGGCGAATCTCTGTGAGTTCGAGACCAGCCTGGTCTACAGAGCTAGTTCCAGGACAGGCTCCAAGCCACAGAGAAACCCTGTCTCGAAAAAACAAAAACAAAAACAAACAATAAAAAGGCTGCATTGGATCATGCCAATTGATCTGCCCATCATTCAATTTCCAGACTTAAGGCAGTTTGCAGACTCTGAACCCCTTGAATGAAGAAACACCCAGATTCCCTTGAGGAAGGATCTTGATAAAATACCTAAAAGTATTCCTGGTGATCCCAAGAAATACTGTGGCTCTCCAGTTAAATAGGGACTTATGCAGGTCAGGTGATTAATGAAGGTTTGGCTGAAGTCCAACTCACAGTCCAGTAGGCCCAGTGGGTCACCAAACTTATTCTGTGGTTATTTCCTCAGTTCCAAAATTTATAATTGGGATAGATATGCTTAGATTTTGGCAAAAATCATTCTGGTTCCATGCCCTGTGGAGTGAGAGATATTATGGTTCAAAGGTAGAATGGAAGTCTTTAGAGTTGCCCTCTGCCAAGGAAAATAGTGAATCAAAAATTGTATCACATCCCTAGAGGAAACAAAACATTGTTGCCTCTAATAAGAACTTGAAGGATCCAGGAGTGGGGTTCCCACCACATCTTCCTTTAACTAGCTCCTCCCTCTGCCAAGTGGAAAAAACAGATGGATTGTGGAGAATGACAGCTGACTATCAAGAACTCAATTAGGCAGCGACTCTGATGGCAGCTTCTGAACAAGAAATAATGTCCTTGCTTGAGCAGCTTACCATACACCCCAATAATTGGTGTACTGGAAGCTAAAACAAGAAAGGAGCCCCAGTTAAGAAAATGCCTCCATATTTCAGGCTGCAGGAAAACTTGCAGGGTATTTTTTTTAATTATTAATTGATGGCGAGGGGCTCAGCCCCTTGTAGATAGTACCATTCCTGGGCTTGTGGCTCTAGATTCTATAAGGAGGATGAACAAGCCATGATGAGCAAGCTAGTTAGCAATATCCCTCCATGGCCTCTGCATTAGCTCTGGCCTCTAATTTCCTACCCTGTTTGAGTTCCTTTCCTGACTTTCTACGATGATTAACAGCCACATAAAAGTGTGAGTCAAAAATACTTTTTCCTTCTCAAGATGCTTTTGGTCTTCATTTTTCATCATAGTAACAAAATCACTGACTAAGATGCATGATCTGCAGATATTGATCTAGCAAATGCCTTTTTGGGACATATACCCATAAGGACCACTTTCAGTTGGCAAGGCTAGCAGTATATCTTTACAATTTTACCTCAGAGATCTATTCTCCAGCTGTGTCATAACATAGTCAGAAAGGCTCTGGATCCTATATCTCTTCCACAATGTATCACATTGCTGTACTATATTGATGACACTATGCTGATTTGACCAAGTGTATAAAAGGTAGCAATCACTTTGAACTCATCAGTAACGTATATAAAAAGGATGGAAAATAAATCCAACCAAAATGTAGGCCCATATTTCTATATGGTGTGGCAGCCAGGCTCTGAAGCCATAGGCCCCCCCTGAGGTGATCAGGTAGCCCTGCAGACAGGCTGTCACTGCCCTAACAAAGGGTCAGGATGTTGTTGCTCTTTTCTTTGTAATTTGGAGTATGTCTGATAGAGATGCTAATTCAAGCCAGTGACAGCTAGCATACACAGCAGACAGTTCCATGCAGACATGACAAAACGCCATTCACCTGGTTACCTAGGAGACAGAATACTGGTGCCCCCCCCACCACCACTCACTTTATGTTTTGGTATAAAAGCTGTTTGGAGAATAAATGAGAGGAATTCTTCAGGATTTGAACTCAAGACTTCATGAGGGACCACTGAGAATCTCCCTCACAATTAAGCCATGTGAGTTGTGTCTTTATTGCCACGCCTCCACGTTAGTCAGAGAGAGTTTATGTTGGGGTCTGGTTGAGAGAAATAATTTATGGTCCGGGCTAGCACTGGACCCCGACACCAAAATTCAAGAGTCTTCTACCTCAGCGACATTCTGAGGAGTCCAGTGGTATGATGCCTGCAGGCATATTACTTTGCCTGTATGTATATGTACTATGTAAATTCTTGGTCTCTGTAGAGGCCAGAAAAGGGCATTCAGAGTCTTGGGAGTTAAACCCAAGGTTCACTACATGGGAGGTTCACGTAGTGAACCTCCATGTGGGTTCTGGAAATCAAGCCTGGGTCCTCTGAAAGAGTAGAAACTATTCTTATCTGCTGGTCCTAACTCTAGCTCCAACAAATCACTATTTTCAAACTATTGGAGTAAACTGGATTAAATTTATCTGTTATGAAAGTTTCTACCTCAGTGTCTTATTTTACAGACTTTTTAAGTTAAAAGTGTCTTTTATAAGGGCTATAGGTCACAAGTACACAACTTGAAATGTTTATTTGGCCAGCACCTAAATTATTTTCTCTGCTTTGTAATATTTTTCCTTTTTATTCTATTTTTATTATTTACATCATCTTTTACATCTATTTTGATCCCCTCTTTTCCCTCTCTCAAGTCAGTCCAGATTCTCTCTCTACCCACCCAACTTTAAGTTCTTTCTCAAAAACACAACCCCAATACAACAAATCCTAAAAAAACAAAACAGCATCCAAAAAGGAAAAATCAACAAACTATAGCCAAATTAAAGCATACAATTTAAAAAAAAATCCAACGAGACAAAATAAAACAAAAAGAAATGTATATGGAGTCCATATAGGTTAGTCAGCTACTCTTGATCGTGAAGCCTACACTGGAGTGGTTGGTATGTCACTATTGGAGAAAACTGCTTTCCCTCTCCCCGCAGCTATAAATGACAGTTGAGTTGTTAACCTTTACCCTTGTGACTAGGTTTTCATTCAGCCATTCATTCATTCACTTTCTTCAAAACATAAAAAAGTGAAAAAAAATCCAATCACATCAAAGTTGGACAAGACAAGCCAACAGGAAGAAAAGGGGCCAAAAGAATATATATGACTAACAAATTCTCACACACAAGAATCCCATGAAAACACTAAACTGGAAACCATAATATATATGCAGAGGACCTGGTGCAGACCCCTGCAGGCCCTGTCCATGCCACCTCAGTCTCTGTGAGTTCATAGGAGCTTTATTCATGTTAATACTGGAGACTGTGTTCTTGGCATCCTCTGTTCCTTCTGGCTCTTCCAGTCTTTCTGCCTTCTCTTTCGCAGGGTCATCTGAGCTCCGAGGGGAGGGATTTGATGGAGACATTCCATTTAAGGCTGAGTGTTCAAAGGCCTCTCACTCTCCAAAAACAAATGTCTGTTTATGAGTCTCTATATTTGTTACCACCTTGTTGAAGGAAGCTCTTCTGATGATGACTGAGCAGAGCAAGACACTGATCTATGAAAATATCAGAATACCATTAGGAGTCATCTTATCGCTGTATCCCCCCTCCTTTTGTAGGACACTGTTATTTAGTTTTGCCATAAGTCTCTGGGATATCTAGGCTCAGGGTCTTTGGTCATCCAAGCAGTATCCCATGTGGGTTTCATCTTGTGGAGTCAAATCAGTTTCTGGTTGGTTACTCCCAAAAGCTTTGTGCCACAATGGCCTTAGCATATCTTGCAAGGAAATACACCTTTGTACATAAAGGGATTGTGGCTAACTTGATGTGTAAGTTTCTCTTTTAGTAGAGTGCAGAATAATTTATGGTACCAAAAATGTTGGAACATGGGGTTTGAGGGTCTATAATGGGGAATGACCTTGAATTCAATGGCACAGGAAAAGATTTTCTGAACTTTCTGCCATAAACATGGGCAGTGAGATCAACAGTTAATAAATGAGATGTAACATGATTAATAAAAACTCAATGTCAGATATTGGGGTTCAACCTGGAGGTCAGAAAAGCAAAACAGCCAGCCACAAGCTCAACCTCAGTCCAAAAAATGGTGATCATTAGCAGGAAAACAATATTTTCCTAGGCATTGTTTTGCTTTTAACCTACTAAGATGTTAGAACTAGATTCAAGAACTTAGCTATACAGTAATAGAATGAAAAATATAAGTACATAATACTTAGAAATTTTATTGTATCAAGACTAACTGAAAACATTTTCAAAAGTTTCCAAAATAAATGGAAAAGTGAATCAATGGGTATGCTGTAAAATATATGGAAAGCTGAAATACCTACAAAATTTATTACTATGTAAATTATGTATCTATAAAATATTAAATAACTCAGAAAAACCTACATGAAAAAGAATGGAGATAAGACAATATGATTATGAAAGATATTGAGAATTATGCTAAGCTATATATTTGAAAGCACTTTTAAACCGGCATTAAAATGAGCACATATATTGTCTTTAGCAAATGACTAGAGAGATTAGAATAAATTGTTATAGCATATGTTTATAAGTATGATCCTCAAGCTAGCAAAAAAACATGTAGTTTAATAAAAGCTGGACAAGAAACATGATAAAGTGAAATATGCATATTAAAATGGAAGTAGATGCTGCTTGTTTTAGTCAGTGTTCTCTAGAGGAACAGAACTGATAGAATGAGTGTATACATAGATAAAGAAAGGGGTTTTCTTAAAGTAGCATACAGGTTGTGGTTTGGCTAGCCTGGCAATGGCTGTCTACCAAAGAAAGTCAAGAATCTAGTAGTTGTTCAGTCCACAAGGCTCGGTGGATCGGCTGATCTTCAGTGCGTGTTGGAACCCTGTCTCTACTTTTCCAGCACACACTGGGGCTAGAAGCATGCACTAATATCTGACATTTTTATGTGGGTTCTGGAGATAGAACTCAAGTCTTCATGCCTGCCAGATGATCACTTTACTTACAATGTTTTTTTTCAACCATCAATCTCCTTTTCATAATAAAAAATTGAAAAAATAATCAGAGTAATAAGATATTTCTTACTCATACTAATAGCCAGCATTTGTTAAATGGCTATTTAACAATATGTTTAATATTGTTAAATATTAAAATATTGTTAAACAATATGTTTAAATACAAAAATGAGAAAAAAAAGCTTCTTTAACTATTATTTAGAATTAAAGTGAGATATAAATTTGGAAAAGAAAATCCATGCATTTGTCTTAGTGATGGTTACTGTGGTTACTATTGCTGTGATGAAACACCATGACCAAGAACAAGCTGGGGGGACAGAAGGGTTTATTAGGCTTATACTTCCACATCATAGTTCATCATTGAAAGAAGTCAGAATAAGAAATCAAATAGGGAGGAAGCTGGTACAGAGGCCATGGATGGGCACAGCTTACTGGCCTGCTCTTCATGGCTTGTTCAGTCTGCTATCTTATAGAACACAGGGCCACCTACCAAGGGGTGGCCCTACCCACAAATGGCTCAGGTCTTCCCCATCAATCACTAATTAAGAAAGTGTCTAAGAGTTATATCTTCTGAGGGCATTGTCTCAATTAAGGTTCCCTCCTTTCAGATGACTCTAGCTTGTGTCAAGTTGGCATCAACTAGCCAAGAGAGGATGTGTGAGGGATGACTATGTGCATGGAAAATTACCAGAATCGGTCAAAGACTTTGCTTCTGTAAAATTTAGCAAGGATTCAAAACACAAATTAATTTATAATAGCAACAAATCTTCCTAGCTACTAATAGCCACCAAAGTTTCACTTAAAAATAAGGTATAATTCAGGATAGTGAACAAATAAAAAAACCAAGGCATTCGATTAGTAGAAATTTCAAAAATCATACATAGAGAAAAATGTGAGCTCTCCTAAAAAGGAAAGACTTGAATAAACATGTCACAAGATAATGAAGAAGAAATTACACTAAAAATGGCTATCAGCCTTCCAAAAGCTCTATATAGAAAAAAATAATAATTATCAAATAAAGAAATCAAAGAAGATATGCATGTTGAAAAGATACAAAGAATTCAAATCACTAAAATAACTGTACTCCTGAAAGTGAGGCAATGAGTTTGTGCAATTTCAAAGACATCCTACTCAGAACTAACTAGAGAATCCAAATGTGTCTGAACAGGAAAACCTCATCCTTTGTCAGAAGCCACTGCACCTCCTGACTTCAAAATGTACCATGAAGCAGTAATTAATCAAAACAACATGGCATTTACAAGACACAGATGCACAGACCAGCACAGCAGAACACAGACACTGTGATTAAACTCACATATCGACAGAGAACTGATTTTCAATTAAGGAGATAAGGACACACACCCAGACCCTGGGAATGGTTGTTGATGTTAAAAAATGCTGTGCCAGGGAAGTTGGATAACCCAGAAGGAAAACAGTCGTCAATTCCATATAAGAGACCAACATCAGAGAAGAAGAAAATATTTGCAAACTCCACATCTGAGAAGGGTTTAGCATTTCAAGACCTATAAGAGCTTAAGAACTCAAGAAAATTAAGCTACTCAAATTTATGGGTAATGAACCTAAACAGACATTCCTCAAAGAAGTATACAAAATAGCTAATAGATATATGAGAAAGTGTTGTATTACGGGGAGCGGCGGGGCTGCATCCCCAGCACCCCGTTGCCCGCAAGGCTAGCTTTACCTGAAATAATTACACGGACACTGTATTCATTTAATCACTGCTTGGCCATTTCTATCTAGCCTCTTCTAGGCTAACTCTCACACCTGGACTAGCCCATCTCTAATAATCTGCTGTAGCCCACAAGGTGGCTTACCAGGGAGATTCTAGCCTACGTCCATCCTGGGTCAGAGCTTCATCACGTGTGCCTCAGAGAGCAGCTCTCGCCTCTGCCCGCAAGAGTGGAGCATCATGTCTCTCTGAGGCATCTGCCCCTGAGCGGAGAGCTGTCTAGTCTGACCTCACTTCCTCTTCCGCCCAGCGTTCTGCTCCTCCCACCTACGTTCTAACCTATCAGGGCAAGCAGCTTCTTTATTTAATCAACCAATGACCTTCCTCCATCAAGAAAGAAAATGCTTAACACCACTAATCATCACAAAAAAATGCACGTAGAAACCACCAGAAGATGGCCACTTACCCCAGAAGAATAGTTACTATTAAAAGTACCAAAGTCAAGAGAAGTGTGGATGTGGAGAATGGAATCAGTTCGTGCTGTACTTGAAATGTAACACACTAGGAAGGGTTCTCAAAAAGTAAAAAAATAAAAAAAAGAATTGTTAAATGATCAAGCTCTTCCACTATTGGAAACGAAATCAATAAATTTTCATGTTGAGATGTCTTGACTTCCATGTTCTCTGTAGCACTAGTCACAACAGATGCAGGGCGAAGCTACTGCCTGCCTAGAACTGATGAGTGGAGTGAGAATCGTGACCCCGCCCCCACTCTGAGTGAATATCATTTGCCCATAAAAAGGAAATTCTATCATGTGCAGCACTGTGGGTGTTACGAGAGGTTCATCCATGTCAAGCAGAATAATCAAAAACGTAAAGAAAAGTACCACATGGTCTTATCTAGGTATGGAATCTACAAAACCCATGTCCGAGTTGAGAGTATAGTGGTGGTCAGTAGAGTCTGGGTTAGTAGAGGGTAGGAGGGATAAGGAGAGGTTGATCAACAGGACGAAGCTCTAATTCAATGTCAGTGAGACTTCTTGGTGCAAATGTCCAGAAGTAATTATAGATAATGATTAGGTGTTGTATATCTTTAAAACCTAGCAGAAAACATTTAAGTTTTAGGTACAAAAAAAAACCTGATGAATGTCTGAATAAGCAGATAATCTGCTATCAAAATGTACATGGTACTCCATAAATATCTTTAATTTTTATGTATCAGTTAAAATAAATCTAATTTTAATTTCAAAACTTAAAGACATTAATATTAATAAAGCCCCATTTGAATTTACTGCTGCCTGCAATGACATTATAAAAACAGTTTTCTCCTTATTTTTAAAATGGCAATTGCTGCTAGCCAGTGCAAGCTTTAATTTAGAATGCTTTGTCTTAAACTTAAATGCTATTCAGGGACAGAAAACATAAATGCACACTACCATTTATTTATGCCTGTCTGATGGTGGTGGCCCATTAGGCCCTCAGGTTCTGTTGATGATGGTCCGCGCCGCAGTGTCGATAATGAGACAGGCGTGTTCTCTGACCTAGAGATACCGTGACAATGTTACAGAAATCAAGTAAATATTGACCAAACACTCCTTCCCATGACAGCACATTATAAGAGCAGGCTATTAAGTAAAATTTGATAGATTGCTACACAAATTCTCTTGAGCAGTTCACCAAAATACTAGAACTGGCCTATTGTTTTTATATTCAAGTTTGAAGCAATAGTTTGTGATCTACTATCTCCATGGAGATCATATCATCTATATTCTAAACTGATCGTCTGCTCCACAAATCCTAGATTCATACTGTTGATACTTAATTAACATACTCCCTCAAGTATAAAATAGGCATTTAAAAATGACAATATTAGAGCAGAATTCTTAATCCTCCCTCCAAAGCTTGCTCTCCCTCTGTACATATTTGTGAAAGTTCTCTTTACTGCTAAAACCCTTACTTTGGGTAAGATAATTCTCTCCTCTCCCTCGTTCTCCATCCCTGTCCCTCAGGAAGCCTTCCCATCGGAGTAGAACCTTAATCCCTCCTCCTCTTTTCTACCTCTTCGGTCTACACAGTTTCCATCTGTCTCCTGACTACTGTAGCTGTCTCTTCAAAATGCTCCTTCGTTCTTGTCCTGTAAGGCATCTTTTCCACATGCCAGTGAGAGAGCCTTCTAGATTATAGATCAAATTCTCACATTTCCTTGGTTTATATATTTCCCTGGATCAAGATGGAGCAGAATAAAAACCCTGCCACTTTTTTAATTTAAAGAATATATAGTAACAGTGAGACAAATCACACGCTACCAATTATGACTATAGTTCCAGCTGCCACGGGCTAGGATTTTCCTATTTCCATTGATCTCCTCCCCATCATATACCTCTGTCCACCAGGGGAGCTGTCTATGGATGGGCATTTTATTATATTAACCTATAAGATAAGATCTCAGCTTCACCCTCTACCTCAGGGGCACATATGCCAGGCTTTCCTTCTAAGCTTTGTTTTGACACTCAGACACTCCCTCGCGCCTACTGTCCTGAGTCCTCTGCTGTCTCCCATGAAAATCTGTTCTCAATAAAGAGTCTTAAACATGGGGCTAAAGAGTTGACTCAGCAGTAAAGGGTTCAGCTCCCAGCAACCAGTTTCAACTGCCAGCAACCAGTTCAAGCTTTAGAACTCTCTCCTGGCCTCCACAGGCACCAGACACACACTTGTAGAGTAGAGACACACACTGGCAAAACTCACATACACATAAAATAATAATGAATAATTTTTCCTTCTAAACAAATAAAAAAGAATTTTACACTCAATTCACCATAAACATAAATGCTTGTCCATGGCCTTCTTGTATAACCAATCAATTTCAGAAATTGTCAAGGATGTGGAAATAAGTTTTCTTTCACTACTCTCTGCATGACGGATTTTTCCAGAACCCCTGGAAATTTTTAAAAATAGTATTTCCAACTAGCACTATTGTATCCAGTGTTTCTGTCACAACAGGTTGTCCTACAGCTTACCTTTTCTTTTTAAAGTAAATATAGGAAAGAGCACCGATGACACATGAAATGAGAAATAAAATGATGAATATAATTGCAGTTATCCTGAAGTGATCCACGGTACCTGGAAAACACAGACCAGAGCATGGTGTTTCTTTGGTTATACTGTACTGTCATCTTGGAGCCTTTAACTTACTTGTAATGTTTTCTGGGTTTGCCTAATTGACATTCAAATTTACTCTATGTTTTCTAATTACCACAGAAGGAAAGGTAAATTCTTATAGAGTAGTTCCTTCTTCCCTTGAATATAATTAGGGAAGTGCAAGCCTGGGTGGAGGAGAAGCTCAGAATTCTCCACTCTGCAATCTTGAACGATTTCCTACTGTTACATTCAGGGAAAGTGGAAAATCTTGCTTTCAGTTGTGTATCCATCCCTTAGTGACCCCATAGTCTCCAGTGGATATTGCCAGTGACAGCCCTGACTAAATGAAGTGGGCCAAGGAAAGACCAAAAGTCATGAGCCTAGGAGAGTGGGTGTGGGGAGAAGGGGTGTGAGGCTGGGGTGAGAGGAGCAAGAGGGAGATAAGGAAGAGGAAAAGAAGAAAGGAATCAGTGTATGAAATTGCCAGAGATATAACCTAACAAAAAATAAATAATTTTCATTTTAAGTTGAAAAAGAAATTTTAAATTAAAAACTTGCTTCTTAAAAGATTAAAAAAGTTCCTTAAAAGAACTTGAAGAAGATGTTTATACAATCTGCCAGATAATATGAAGAAAAGAAGTCATGGATTTTGAAATGAAGTGAAAGCTACCCCAGATGCTTTAATGTACTTTTAATGAGAGGTTCACAAAACAAATCAGTTAACAGGAGTAAATTCTCCATGAGTTGAGAAAACATTCAGAATTTACTGATGGTTAGTGAGTCTCCTTGGTGCGTGGGTTAATGTGACAAAGTTCTGGAAAAATTGGATCCTTCCCACTAGCCCTAAAACAAAATGTCAGTCATTATATCTTAATATTGGGACAACACAGAACAGATCTTCTTACCAAATTATACCATTTCAGGGTCTCACTTCATTCTCATTTCAGGACTGAACGCTGTCAGTATATAGGAGCAGGAACAAGACTGATAGCCAGAGGTTTACTGTACCCTGTGTTACCAAGTGAGAACCTAGAAAACTCATAACCTTTGTACTGATGTACAGCATGGAAGGAAAGAGAACTTCACAGAACTTCCTATTCTGGATTTGCAGTAAACTGCTTGCCTTGTCAATGTACATAAAAGAAAGAAACTATAGTCTTTGATTTTTATTTTAAGATTCATGGAGTACTGTTCCACTTCTCTCAAACACTTACTGTGTAAATAGTATAAATTTAGTGGTCGATGTAGTCTTCTAAGCCTTATGTTCTCTTGCAGAATAATTAGGATCCCATTATTGTAGATTCTGGTAGCAAGCCTCTTTCTATGTCCTATGTTCGTATTTAAAACTGAGTTTTGTCCCAACTGTGTCCCCATAGGCTGGCATCTGAAATTCAGTAGACACAAAGACCCCAGGATCTTCATACCTGTGTCTTTCAGATTCTAGGGTATTAGCCAGGAGAAGCAGGGAGAAAAGAATTCCTCCAACACATTCCACTCTCTGACAAGTGTGTTGTAAGGGCCTTAAGCAGGGGAAGGTTTCACTACGGTGGATGACTGTTTCCTTAGCTCTCTGAAGCCTGTACTGCATCCATGAATCTGAAATCAAATCAAGGTATGCCATGTAGCATGCTTTGGTCTACAAAACTCAAATGAAAAGTTGGTGAGCTTTAGATAGCATAGAGTTAATGAAAATCTACAGGCTGTGTGGCAATTCCGGACTGCTTTATTTCATACAGGTATTTATTATTTCAAATAATTTGTTTGCTTGTGGCAAGATGGTCACCAACTCTCTGAGCCGTGGAACAAAAATAATTAGACCACTTCCCCACAATGTGCAAGATTCACTGTTATCTTGCATCCCCTGTTAAAGCTAGAAGGAAGACTTTACTTGACATCAGAGAATAGTGGAGGCTGGATGACTGGTTCGAGAATTTTCAGATGCTAGGCAATGTATTTTGCCATTAATCAAAGTAAAACAGTTGGGAGGGAACTAGAAAGAAAGTACAAATTCCCTTCCAGTTTAGACAGTTTGGAGTAGAGAATCTGAGAGAGAAATGAATTAATACTCTTGACTGTTGAAATATTAGGATAACCCTTCTTGACTGTGGAAATATTAGGATAACCCTTTCCTTGATAAAAGTTTTGTGACTGGAGATTTCTTTAGGCTACTCCTGATATGTTCAAATGTTACTCTATCTTTTTGCTAGGTTTATCTTCTACATTTCCCATAGTAAAAGTAATAATTATAATCAATAAAACGATTCCCTCAAGAATGTTAACAGATAGAACCATCGAAAAGCCCTTAGTGGTTGACTTTCATCACTATATCTTGGATTAACCATGGGGATAATGCCACTCACTGTGATGGCAGTGCTGCTAATTAGTGCAAACAAGAAACAAACTAATTGAACAGGCTTGTGAGGGTTGAGACACATTAAAACTAGCCTGAAGCCAGTGGTAATATTGGTAGAAACAAAATATTCTATGGCTGTGAAATATGAAATGAATAAGAGGAGATGAATGCATAAACGTTTAGGAGAGAATGATTTGAGATTCCATGAGAGTGAGAGATGAGGACAAGTCACTTACAGTAGTAGCTCTGCTTCCATAGCGTGCTCCTAGTATTTACCTGGACATTGAGAGGATTATGGAAATGGAGCTGAGCTTTATAGACTATGAACAACATTTCTAGACTCTACAGGAGGAAGTGACAGAAACAGTTCATTGGAAACCCAGGAACTCCACCACTTGATCTAGGGCTCTGAGGAAGATCGAAAACGACACTTTTGTTCTGGGAATGGAGGTTCAAAGCTCAGTAACTGAAGAAAGGAGTTATAAAGACCAGGTAGACAAGGCTGTGAAAAGAAAAGCTGTAAAATAATAAAAGGATTGATGTGTGATTAAAAAATGTTGTAAAATAATAAAAGTGGGGTTTTTGAAAGTAATTGATAAGAGATGGCTTGAGTTCAAGAGTCACCTAATCTGGGCCCAAGTAGCCAAAAATGTAAATAATCCAAATATCTATCAACTGAAGCATAGATAAGTGAGGTGTGGTGTATCTGTACTACAGAATACTTTTTACTCATGGAAAAATTCAAGTAATGATAATGTCACCGTGCGGATCAACCTTGAAAACTCTGCTACATGAAAGAAGTTAAAGGCAAAGAACAACATATAATGTTTTGTTTGTATATGAAGTAACCACAATAGATAAATCCATCTGCATGTAAAACAAGCTGGTGACTACCGGGCAATCGGGAAGCCACACACTGCAGCCATTGGAAATTTTGCCACTGCTAGAAGGTGTTTGGTTTCTTCAGGGAATCATGGAAGTGTTCTGTAATTACACATCAGTGATAACTGCAAAGTACTTAGAAAATACCAACAACCTTCAAATCATACATTTTAATAGAACACATTCTATCTTAATTTAAAAAATAAAAATAGTATGTGGAAAAAAGTAAAAGTGACTAATGCACTAAAGGAAAACTAAAATGATGAGTGAAAGCAGTTAAGTAAGGGAAGAGTTGCTATAAAGAATCCCACTGCTCAATTTAGTCAGAGACAGGCTCTCACTAGATAGCTGTGGTTGTCCCAAAACTCATTATGTAGACCAGGCTGGCCATGAACTCACAGAGATCCTCATGCTTCTACCTCCTAAGAGTTGGGATTAAAGGTGCATGCTACTATGCCCAGCTTCATTGCTTGAGTTCTTAATCATATATATGCATTATATTGGTTTACTTCTTCAAAAACAGCTGATTAACATGAATATTTTTCATTATGGATTTTTAAAAAGATAAATATGTCTACTCTCTCATCCTCTCTTGTGTGTCTGTGTATGTGCATGCTTCTGCATGTGTAAGTACATGCTTGTATGCATACATGTGTGTAAATGCCTGAGCTTCTTTGTGCATTTGAATGTATCTGTGTGGGAATGTATGTACTGGAAGCCGGGGATCAATCAGAGGAGCTGTCTAGCTTGTGATTTTGTTAGTTTTATTTCATTTTTCTAAGATACTTTCACTGGGACCCAAGGATCACTGATTACTCCAGGCTGACTGGCCAGTGAGCCCAGGGATTTGCCTTTCCTCACTTCCCCAGCTCTGGGATCACAAGGACACACCTATACCTGGCTTTTTATGTGGGTGCTGGGGTTCAAACTTGGGTTTCCATGCTCTCATGGCAAGCATTCTACAGACTAAGCTGTTTCACCAGTTCCAACTCCCCCCCCCCCAGATTTGCTGTCACTTCTACTTACCCTCTTGCTTTACTGGCAGAGGAACTATCTTCTCTTCATGTCCTACGGGGTGAGTCATAGACACAACCAGGTGCTGGAGGCCCAAGGACCTGACAGCTTTCAAAGAGATGTTGTATATTTTAGTGATGGTCACTGTGCTATTTGGGTTCTCAGTAAAGTACTCTTCCTGTGTGAGCACTAGGACTTCTGAAGGATAAATGGAGATTCCAGGAGCAGGCTTTCCCACCCCTGAACAATGAAGGTTAAGGAGATCTTCAGAGCCAGGAACAGGATGGAGTTCTGTTATTAATTCAGGAACAACTGAGGCAAAGAGAGAGAAATGAAGTTAATATAATCAATTTTAGTATGCTGTTAATGAATGGCTTCCCCCACGCATTTTTATATGACACATAAATGCTGAAAACATATTCCTTTTAGGTACCACCCATCACATATCATAAAACTTTCAATACCTTTTGCTCTGTTTACTGGCTGTTATCTTAACTTCTATGCAATTATAAATTATATTATACACACCCCCAGTATTTCACACTTACAGCAGCACAATAACAAACTCCTGTTTTCTCACTAGTCCTGGGATAAATTGCTTGA
>NC_022010.1:56318397-56320892 GCF_000317375.1 Microtus ochrogaster
GCCCTCCCGATTTTTTTAGGAATAAGACTGGGGAACCCTAATTCCCTTAGCCTTCCCCTTTCCTTGATCTTTTCTGCTGTCTCTTTCCTTTACCCTGCTTTCTCCTTGCCTTAGTAACAAAACTCTGATGCTCTTCTGGGTTTTCTCCACTTCACTGAAGCCAGTGCAGTATACTATGAAGAACCGGTGTGGGGTGGTAGAAGGTCCTGCCTCAGCTAACTGTCTCATTGGCCTCCATGATTTTCTCCTGTCTAAGTCACTTGGACTCATCAATGTCAATTTTTTCACCATCTAACTTTCTTTCTCTGGACCATGCCCTTAAACACTATAACTCCATGATGTCTGCCCCCATAATAGGAGCTTACAGAAAGGGTTATATACTTAGGACGTTAAGGCAGGTTTGTCCTCCATGGCTGCCATATGGAAAGGTGTTAAACAGACACTTGTAGCAGGCTTCATCTTCAAATGTCACTTTTTGAATGGTTATGAAGGAGGCATTGGGTTCCAGGATCTTGCAGTGCAGCCTGTTCACATATGGTGGGATAATATTTTCTCCATATTTATGGCTGTAAGTGCCGATATTTTGTGGCAAAGAGCCTTCAATTTTCTGCCAGGTGACTTGCAGAACATTTTCCAGACTTGTCAAATTGCAGAAGATGGTCACGTTTCTTCCCAGTACAGCTGTTTCATAATTCTTATGCTTTATTTCCTGTGAATACACTGAAAACGAGGTCCAGTGTTAAGGGAAATATACATCCATTCTACTCCAGCGTTCCTAAAAGCACTTGGCTTTATGATTACCATTCTATTTGCCTCTTCTGCACAACAGAAATTGACACACTCCAGACTGAGGAAGAGATCGTGCATTCGAGAGCAACCTATGATACAAAGAGAAACTGTGTCTCAATGAAAAGGAAAAAGTGTGGAGCTGTAACCTATGTACAGTTTCAGTAGGAGAATGCTTGCCTGGCATATGCAAGGCCTTATATTTGATCCTCAGAACTGAGAGAGAGAGAAAGAAAGAAAGAGAGAGAGAGAAAGAACTACAGTTGTTCCTCAACATTGAATATCTAGTTTCTAAAATGAATTCTATCACATATTACCTAATAAATAACTATTAAGGGTAAAAATTAAGAAAATAAATACATATACATAAATATATATATAAGATGTATTTATATATAAAACACTTTGCTTAATACATATATGTATATATATGCTAAGCAAAGACATATATATGACTTTGCTTACATATGTATGTGCTAAACTTGTATCATAATTATACATATATGTACATATGTACCCTAGGTTATGAATTATTCAACACCTTGATGGAAAGTTCATGTACTCAAGTTGCTTGATTTTGTCATCAAGGAAATGCAGGCTACTCTGAGGACTACATATGTGCCAGTTGTCTAAAATGAAAGGCAAGCAATGTCAAGTTTTATTGAGGATTTGCAGAAACAATACACCTCACCCACACTGCCGAAGGAAGTGTAAATTCTATTGGGTACTCAGTGGCAACCCTTGGGGTTATCTTATCACTGACTATAAGCATAGCCTACAAGCAGCAAGTCTACCCCTAATATACACCTAATAGAAGCTAATACATGTATTCTCCAAAAACGCGAACAAGATTTTTATGATCAAAATCTAATTGCAAATGAGGAATATATTTCACGCACACTACAGAGGATAGACCCATACTCATGGATATAAGACCAGAACAAATTAGACTTAGTCAGCTAATTTTTTTAAAGGCCATGAAGTTGCAGTGGGGAGAAGAGGGTGGATCTGAGTGGCATAAAAGGAAGAGTGGCAAGGGTCACAGAGGGCAAGGCAATGATTTGGGTGATGTAAGACTGAAACCTAAATTCAGCTTGACTTTAGCAAACTAGTGCTGGACCAAAACTTCTGGAGTCTGATGAAAAGTTTTTTTTTTTCATATTTAAACCCAGTAAAACTTTGGAAGTGTTACCACATAACAATTAGCACAACAAAGCTGGCTACATCAAAACTCATTTGCAAAACATATCAATTTAGCAAAGCACCTGTGATGTTTTTCACAGGAATGGGTGCTACTGACTGAGAAACAGTGCTCAGGAGTCTAAGCCTAGGGGGGATGGGCTTGTAATAAGCATAATAAAAAACGCTAATGCATGAGAATGCCTTTCATAAGGACAGGCTCTATTGACTGATATACAATGCTCAGGAATTAGGGGGTTCAGGTGAAGCCTAGATCCATAGAATAGCAAAAGATCACCAGGTTGTTAGAAAAATCTACTCTAGTTTCTGGGTGAATAGGTATCAGTTTCTTTGCTCAAAGAAGAATGTTTAACAATTCTGCTTTCTTTTATGCTTATCTGTGAGCACATGGACCTCATTTCAAATAGGAGGCTACAAGTAAATATGATCAAAATGCATTATATAAAATTTTCAATTTACAAATTACAATTAACAAAAATAGTATGTTAAAAAAGCCAAAGTTGGGCTGG
>NC_022010.1:56322787-56325429 GCF_000317375.1 Microtus ochrogaster
TAAAAAACAAATTACAATTAACAAAAATAGTATGTTAAAAAAGCCAAAGTTGGGCTGGGTGTAGTGATACACACACTTAACCCCAGCACTTGGGAGGCAGAGGCAGGTGGATCTCTCTGAGTTTGAGGCCACCCTGCTCTACAGAGTGAGTTCCAGAACAGCAGGTGCTACACAGAGAAACCCTGTCTTGAAAAACAGAAACAAAACAAAACAAAAGTTTAGATAGAGTGAAGGCTCAATGGTTAAGAACACTGACTGCTTTTCCAAAGGTCCTGAGTTCTATTCCCCAACAGCCACATGGTTCTCATGTCTCAATACCATTTATAGTGGGATCTGATGCCTTCTTCTGGCATGAGCACTCATATACATAAAAGAAATAAATATTCTTTTTTTAAGTTATAGTACTACACAAAGGAATTCATTCAACAATGAGATTCGATAAATACATTTCCTCTAAAAATGTTAGGAAATTCTATCAATATATAAAGAAACCGGAAACAACTGAATTGATGCTAAGTGGTCTTGTATATTTTTTAAGCCAACAACAGATAAAATAAACCCATAATGTGAAGATGTGGAGGGTAAAAGTTAAGAGACTAAACACTGCCATGGAGTACTATCTACTTTCCCAAATGTGTGCTTTATTTAAATATGAAGGCTAAAAACACAATCACAGCTCAATCCACATAACTCATATGATGTCATACATTTTTCTCTCATTCATTCCATTTCCACGATCAAGTTATAAGAAACTTTTCTTTTCAAATATTTTTCACCATGAACGTGGTAGATCTAAACTGTGCCCACAGCATCACTAACCTCTAAGTGCATGAGGCAAGTTTATCGTTTAGAGACTCACTGTGTTCATCAGTCAGTTCTGTGCTCATGCTTTTTTACCTGGGGCGATTTGCAGGACTGTGGTCTTCTAGCATTACTTTATTTTCCTGCACCTCAGCCTTTTCCTCTTCATAACATGCTTAACATTACCCAACTCACAGTGTTAAACAATATGAAAACACAGAGTCATCTGACAGCTAAAAGTCATGGTAAACATTTTAGTTTCCATAGATAGTTTGGCCCTTGGCTTCAGGGAAGGACTGCACACTACTAACCCAAGCTAACAACACAAAAAAGTAACAACCAAGCTGTCAGTCACTGATTCCACAGCATTGCCCCTCATCATGGCTGGCTCCCAGGTCCTCTTCTGGTTTATAGTATGAGGTGCTTCCTAAGAGAAGAATTTCTCATTATGCATTTTATATATTTATGCAGTTTTCTTACTTAGGGCTAGAGATTAAACCCAAAACTCCACTTATGCTAATCAGAAACTTTGTCATGAAACCTCAGCTTCCCTTTTGAATTTATTATTTTTGAATTGAATGTTTTTGGTTTCCTCAATTATTTTTTAAAGATTTATTCTAGTTCTTTAATTATGCTTGCGGCACAGGCTATGTGCCCTTGAGTGTTTATAGAGGACAGAGGAGGTCTTTGGATCCCCTGGAACTGGATTTACAGGCAGTTGTGAACCTCCTAAAGTAGGTGCTTGGAAGAGAACCTGGGTCCTCCAATAGAGTACTGTGAGCTCCTCACTACCGAGCCACCCTCTAGACCCTTCATCTGAATTCTTAAGGACACTAGCTATTACCTTGTGAAGAAAACTGATGGATTAGACGCTGTTAACTTAATCATTCATAATGATCAGAAAATAGTAAGACAATATTTGTTGAATGTTTAAATTAGGTCAGTTTGTAATGATAGACAAATCCATAAAGCAAATTTTATATAAGCTTGCCCACATAATAAAAGCTCTTAATTACCAAGAAAAGATTTAAAACAGTTCAACCTCAGAATTAAATGTTATGTATATTGTTTGACTGTGAATATGGGCAAAATTACAAAAACAGCAACAAACAGACTTTGTGAGGAGCCACCTTTATATGTGCATAAATCAGGCATAGGGACTATCTTGTTTGAGCATGGTGCACATACCTCAGAAGCTGCATGCTTGCCATCATTCTCCCCTTTCTCCAATTTTCTGTAGTCATTGTTTCAACTATTCTCACATTAAATGATTTGCCAGCTCTGTGTTTATTTGTGTGCATGATTAATACACAGAGCCAAGCATAGATCCCTTTTTACCTTTTACTAGGATAAAAGTAAATGGTCTATTACCTGGCGATTTTGCCAATAACTTCCACTTAACATCTACAAAAGGAAATCAAGACTTACCTGATTCTTGTGTGCAGACAGGAAGCATTAAGAGGTGGAGAAGGCAATGGAGTGAAAACCCCATTGACTCTCCTGGTGAAAATCTTCACTAACAGTCAGAATATCTTGTTTCCTAGCAGAACATTTGTAAAAAGGAGACTTTAATTTTCTTCCACTGTTTCCTGCTAAAATGTGGTTATACCTAATCAAGATATTTTGCAATCATTCCACTCCAAGGTGTGGCGATACACACCCCAATCTCTACTTTCTCTCAACACCTGTCTGAATTCTATATCACTAGCTAAACTAGAATATATATATATATATTAGCTATATATATATGTGTGTGTGTGTGTGTGTGTATGTAGCTATATATAAATAGAGATACAGTTACATATTTTTGCTTGATGTTTTATTTTTTTGTCTTTTTGAAG
>NC_022010.1:56325529-56333956 GCF_000317375.1 Microtus ochrogaster
TGTGTGTGTGTGTGTGTGTGTGTGTAGCTATATAAATAGAGATACAGTTACATATTTTTGCTTGATGTTTTATTTTTTTGTCTTTTTGAAGGGCCTACCACTCAGCTCCCAAATAAACACACACACAAGGTTATTCTTAATTATACATGCCTGGCCTTTGCTCAGCTTGTTGCTAGTCAGCTTTTCTTAACTTTCATTATCCCAACTACCTTTTGCCTTGAACTTTTTCCTTTTCTTACTTCATGTCTTACTTTCCTTCTTACTCTGTGGCTGACTGTGTGACAGGGTGACAGGCCCCTGACATCTTCTTCTCTTTGTTCTCTTGCTTCTCCTTCTCCTCACTTCTCCTGCTATTTATTCTCTCTGTTTATACTGTCTGCCAGGTCCACCTATCTTTGCTCCTGCCTTGCTATTGGCCATTTAGTTCTTCTTTAGGACCATCACGTATTTTATCCAGGCAAAGAGTCACAGCTTCACTGAGTTCAAACAAAAGCAGCCTAAACAAAAGCAACACACCTTAATATAATATTCCCCAACAATAGATACAAAAAGATACAGATAAAATTTCACCCAGTGTTCTTGGCTTCAAAAAGACAGCCACAATTGGCATATAGGCTTGAATGTTTTTCATTAGGTAATGACACTACTTGATAGGCCTTAGGCGACGAGGCTTGATGGAGTATGTGTGGCTTTGCAGGGGGAAGTATGTCACTGAGGTTGGGCTTTGGAGTTTTAAATGTTCAAGCCCGGACAAGTGTCTCTATTTCTTCATGCTGCCTTCAGATTCATATGTGGAACTCTCAGCTCCTCCAGCACCTTGTCTGCCTGCACACTGCCATGCTTCCTGCCATGATGATAATAGACTAACCCTCTAACCCTTAAGCCAACCCCAAATTATTTTTTCTTTGTAAGAGTTACCATGATTATAGTGTCTCTTCACAGTATAGAAAGCCTAACTAAGACACCCAGATAAACTCTCGCAGTTATAGAACTCAAACCTTGAACCAGAAAATGATGCTATACTCTGGAGAGCGGTCTTGGCTTCTCGGCATTGGTATCAGTAGTCAGTCTGCATGTCACAGACATGTATATTCACGCTATTCTCCTTCATGCTAAATAACAGACAAATTCTGGGTAATAAGCCTTCTTTTTCATAGTCATTTATAAATCCTTATGAAGAATTATCTCCTTATTCTAACTTCTCGTTTAAACTTTGTAAAAATAAAGGTCACTAAGGTCATGTGTCGGGTATTCCTCACCCACAAAAATACATAAATACTTGTCTTTCCTGAGGTTGAAATGACAGAGACCTTCCTTTCTTCTCATCGCCAAGATAAATTTTGACTACGTCTACATGCCTTACCTTTAATATCACCGCCCACCTAGGAGACATTTTCATCTTTCATGCTGAGCAAAGTCAATTTCCAAAGGAAAAAAATGAAGTGATCATTGCTATTATTATTAACTCTGGTTTTGGAGATAGAGAGCACTGAGTGTGAATAAGGATGCCTTGGATGCCACGTGACTTCTGGGTCAATGAATATTACTGTTGCTGTGTTAATGGGCAGCGGATTCTATGGAAATGAAAACTCAACCCTAGATTTCTTTTTGTAAGCAATGATGTGATAGAGAGATTAAAAATTTTATACAATTATTCAAATTCCGCCAAGATGTTCTAAAGGAAACCATATCTCAAGAGCTAAAGATGGATGTAAAAGTTGGAACAGGACCAGCTGGGAAGCAGAAAGGGGCCAATGGGAATGTATGGAGAAATAAGAGGAAATAATAGGGGAGAAGAATATGACTATAATATACCGTAAGGAACTGTAAAAGAGCAAGAAAGAATTAAAGGCAAGTGAAGTAAGGTCAAGAGTGGGTTAACTGTTAACTATGCATCCTCAAAGAGACTTGTTTCAGCTTTAAGAACACAAATAGATTAAAAGTGAAGTAATGGGGGGGGGTGATGCAAACTGTAACCAAGGTAACAGACTAAACTTGAAGGTGATGAAACAGACTTTAGCTGACAAACTCACAGGAGCACAAGAGACAAAGGAGGTCATAATATGCTGACAAAGGGGTCAATTGATCAAGAGTCTATGACACTATAATAGCTGTACATAACTATTAACACACACTCAGTAAGAAAGCAAACCTCAACAGATACAAAAAAAATGGAGTAACCCCCTGTATCTTATTGAATCATTATGACTTAAATTTAGAATTCAACAAAACACTAATTGCAGAAAGCCTACAAACTCGTGGAAATTGAATAGTGCCCAATTTAATCACACCTGGATCAAGAAAGAAAGAAATAAAGAAATTAAAGACTTCCAAGAAATCAGTGAAAATGAATGCAGAACATACCCAAACCTATGGGACACTATGGAAGCACTGCTAACAAGAAAGTTCATAGCACTAAATGAAATAACATAAAGAAAGTGGAGAAATCTCACACTAACAACTTAACAGCACATCTGAAAGCTCTAGAACAACAACAACAACAAAAAAGAAGACTCACCCAGGAAGAGTAGATGATAAGGAATAATCAAATTAAGGGCTAAAAAACAGTAAAATAGAAACAAATAAAACGATACAGAAAATCAATGAAACAAAGAGCTGGTTCTGTGAGGAAATCAATAAGACAGACAAACCCTTATCCAAACTAATTAAAAGACAAAGAGAAAACATCAAAATTAACAAAATCTGAAATAAAAAGGGGGGCATACCACCAGACACCGAGGAAATCCAGAGAATCATTAGGTCATACTACAAAAAACAAGAACAAAAACAAAACAAAACAAAAAAAAACAACCTGTGCTCCACAAAGTTGGAAAATGTAAAAGAAATGAACAATTTTCTGGATAAATACCACATACCAAAATTAAATCAAGACTAAGTGAACTATTTAAATAGAACTATAACCTGTAAGGAAATAAAAGCAGTCATCAAAAGCCTCCAAAAAAAAAAAAAAACAGGCCCAGATGGTTTTAATGTAGAATTCTAACAGAACTTCAAAGAAGAGCTAATACCTTACTCCTAAGATTGTTCTGCATAATAGAAACAGAAAGAACATCACCAAATGAGAGTACCTGATACTGAAAACACACAAAGATTGAATCAAGAAAGAAAATTACAGACCAATCTTCCTCATTAACATTGATGCAAAAATACTCAATAAAATACTGGCAAACCGAATCCAAGAACACATAAAAAAAAATCAGCCACCAAAATCAAGTCAGCTTCATCCCAGAGATGCAAGGATGGTTAAACATACAAGAATCTGTCAATACAATCCACCGTATAAATAAACTGAAAGATAAGAAACATATAATCATCTCATTAGATGCTGACAAAATTCAGCACCCCTTCGTAATACAAAGTACATATTTAAACATAATAAAAGCAACATACAGAAAGTTGAACAGCTAACATCAAATTAAATGGAGAGAAACTCAAAGCAATTCCACTAAAATCAGGAACAAGACAAGGCTGCCCACGCTCTCCATACCTATTCAACATAGCTCTTGAAATTATAGCTAGAGAAATAAGACAACAAAAGGAGATCAAAGTCCAAATGGATTAAAACCCTTGATATAAATCTGACCACACTAAATCTGATGGAAGAGAAAGTGGGAAGAAGCCTTCAATACATGGGCACAGGAGACTTACACTTCCTCTAAGTATAACTGCAGTAGCACAGACACTGAGTGCAATAATAAACAAATGGAACCTCCTGAAACTGAGAAGCATCTGTAAAGCAAAGGACATAGTCAATAAGTCAAAAAGGCAGCCTACTAAATGGGAAAAGATCTTCACCAACTCTGCATTAGACAGAGGACTGATCTCCAAAATATATAAAGAACTTAAAAAATTAGACATCAAAATACCAAATAATCCAGTTAAAAGTGGGATACAGATCTAAATAGAGAATTCTCAACAGAAGAATTTCAAATGGCCAAAAGACATTTAAGGATATGTTCAACATCCTTAGCCATCAGGGAAATGCAAATCAAAACGACTTTGAGATACCATCTTACACCTGTCAGAATGACCAAGATCAAAAACACTAGTGACAGCTAGTAAATTTTTCTGTTTGGTAGAATTCACTAAGGAGTATGTCTGGTGAATTTCTCTGTTGGAGTTTCTTGATTATTGAATTAATATTCACACTTGTCATTTGTTTTTTGTTAGTTTGTTTTTCTATTTTTATTTACTTAAAAGAAAGCAAAAACTATCTTTTTTCATTTTCCACACCAATACCAGTTCCCACTCCCTCTCCTCCTCCCATTATCTCCACCTTCCCTCCCACTCCACTACCCATCCACTCCTCAGAGAGGGTAAGGCACATTGCTTTGAGGAAGGCCCAATTAGTCTCCCTATTAAATCTAGGCTGAGCAACGTATCCCTCCAAAGACAGTGGATAAATATAAGCCAGTAAGGGCAGTAGGGATAAATCCTGGTGCCACTGTCAGTGGCCCTACAGTTTGGAACTGGTAGGCTCTACAAGGCTGGGAATGCTACTTCTCCCTATAGTCAAGAGGACCATGCAATGGTTACTCTCTGCAAAAAGTGGTTCCCCACCTTTTCCTTCTGTTTGTTCCTTGTTGTTGGCACCTACACACCCTCACTAAGTTGTTGTGTGAGTCCCAATATAAAGCGGTTTCCCACATGACAAAAAAATGACCTAGATTTTGAAAGTATAAAATTTTTCCCCGAATATTTTCTTAGAAAAGTGGATGGTTGGTTTGAATCTCAACTTGCCACAAATTAGAATATACATATTCATCGTACAGGTACTATTCTTCTTGAGAATACTGACAAACACAAGATACAAAAACATACGACTTGATTCCACAATAATACTGCTAAATAATTTCAATTAAATTACTATTTATATAAATTAGAAAAAATACCATTTATATATTACCATTTCTGAAAACATCTTCACACTTGCCACAGAGTGACTGAGAATCTACTTTCTCTGTCTGTCTAGATTACATTTTTTTTTAAGATGCCCAGAACCAACGCCTTAAACCCAAGCTTTAAACTCACCAACCAGAAATCCTGCATTCAAGATATTTACAACCTCACCCTATCCGGGAGTCTTCCACCTACTTGAAAGCAGAGAAAAGACTGTCCTTTGGGTTCCTGGCCAGAAACTCACTGCAACAGGTTAAATATACATAAATAATGTATTTTCGGGCAGTGTCTTTTCACGGTTGCTTGTTGTTGTTTTCTTTTTTAATAGCACAGCTTTATAGTTTTAAATGCCTTTAATAAACAGGAAAAGGATGCTGTTTTCATCAGCCAATCACGTCAGGAGTTATGAAATTTCAGCCAGTAGGTGGAGAGTAGGGGCGGGGCTTGGATCAAGTAACTGTCAGTGAGGTTGCAGTTGGTTTTGGACAGTTCTGGAGGGAAAGGAAGTTCCTGGCCTCCCCTCCTCACATTTTCCAGGACACTCCTGGACTCTGGATGGTGAGACACCTGTTGTTTCTCTTTTGGAGGGTGACCTTTCTCACTGGCCCTTGGTCTCTGAACAAAGTAGAGGTTATGAGAATTGAATATGGTCAAACTACATGGTCCAATCAAAAGAATATCGGAATGTCTATTTGTCAATATCAACACTGAATATTTGTCAATATTAATAAAATTTCTATAAACATAAACATAGAGAGGTTATTTCATTTAATAATATAAATATATCTCTAATATAAAATAGGAATATAATCCTCATAATTTCCATCTTAATGATGAGTGGTAATCTTAACTTTTATTTCACTAAAACTTAATAAGTGGTTTATCAGATTTAAAATACTTCACTGTTTCTTTGAGCACTTGTGAAAATGGATTTACATTGTTAATTTGTAGAGATAATTTCCTCCCATGATCCCTTTTATTTGGAGGTGTCGATAGCATAAGGCTGGGAATGCTTCTGAGACTTCTATGAGTTCAAGACCAACTAGTGCTAAATAGTGAGATCCTGTCTCATACAAACATAACATGAGTAAAGTTAGTTATACAGAAATAAGATACTTGTGAAAGTCGTGTGACATGGTGTCATTTACTCAAGTCCACTCTCCCTCTAGATAAGATTTATTGAGAGACCTAATGACAGAACTGTCCCTGATTCACCCACTTTATAGGATAGCCTAATCTTATAGACCAGCAGTTATCAACCTGCAGGTCATGATCCCTTTGGGGATCAAATGACAATTTTATGTGATTGCCTAAACATCTGAGTATTTAATATTTACATTATGATTAATAACAGAAGCAATATTATAGTTATGAAGTAGGAACAAAAATAATTTTATATTTGTTGTCACTATAACATGAGGAACTCTTTAGGGGGTTATAACATTAGAAAGGTTAAAGACCACAGTCATAAACCCTTTCCAAAGTGATCCAAAACCCAGATCTTATAGGGAGTTCGCTGCAGTATCATTTTATCTAGGTGTCCCATGGCTCCACAGGGTGAGTAGTCACCCTAACCTCTACAGATAACAAAATTTTTTGACTACAGATGTTACTTCTGATTGTAGACATTTTGCCACAAAACCTCATCAAAATCAAAACTTGTCTATAAGACTGTAAACTGGATAGTCATTGCCTATGGACTGGGACAGTTGCAGTGGCTTTTAAATAGCTACATATTAAGTCACCTGAGACATCTAGGTGACCTCTGAGTAGACTATTCTGTATCATTATAACTCACTAGGGGATTTCAGAAAATAACGCAGAGAGAGGAGTTACGCTGACTCGGGAATTAAAGCAATCTGAAAACAATTCAATGGATTGGAGAAAGCAGGCTTTGACTCTGCAAAGGGAAGCTTGCCAGCCCTCTGTGTTTAGGGAGCCTGATCACAGAGTTTGTGCTCATGTGGTCCACTCACTGAAGATTGCCCACAAGTTTAGTTGATGCTGATGATACAGTAACAGGGAGAAAGCATCTAGCAGCATCCTTACAAGAGAATGAGCTCATCAGTATAAAGAGAGCATAGAAAAGCCTGGATGAAATTCGTGTGGCCGATTTGTTTTGCTGTTTGCTTACACATGTATTTCAATGTTAACAACAAGTATACATTAAATTATTTCAAAATACCGTTTATAACCAGAAAAGTATACTGTGTGTGTGTGTGTGTGTGTGTGTGTGTGTGTGTGTGTGTGTGTGTGCATTTGAGGTAGCATGGGCACAAAGAGTCCTTGTCACATCCTACATGTTATGATTTCTTGAAGGAAGTTAAAGACCTTTGATGTAAAACTGTCTTACCTTGGAAGAGATAAGTTCTCTGGATGTGGCTATTGTTCATTGTTCTAAAGTCTTACAGACCCCTGACCTGTGAGTGCTCCTGTTGTGATAAAAGAAAGCTCTAGTTTCTATCAGCATGGTCTGTTATTGCTGTCCTCTTGAAATTATGATGCAAATGAAAATGCTCCTTCACCACTGCAGACAGTTGGGTAAACCGAGGATGAATCTCTCAGTGTTGTGTTTCTAGATGCGAGTAACTTGCACTAGCTGAGGTCTCTGTGGTGGGAGAAGGGTTAGGTGAAGGACCATCCCCAGAAGGTGCACAGGAGCAAGGTGGGCAGTAGCTGAGTAGCACTCAGGCCTGTGAGAGAATCCATGGCATCGCTGGCAAGCCCCCATCACCTGGGGATTTGGCTTTTCCCTTTCATTTCAGTTGGAAGCATCGTAGAAAAGAGAGGCTTCCTTGATGTCCACAGACCACGAGTGAGGACTTAAGATAATTAAGGGAGAAATATGTGATTTTCTTCTCTTTTAGTGATGCATTAGGAGGACACCAAGAAGAAAACGTGTCTTTCCTTTGGTCCCCTACGAGTTTTGCGGAGAGACATAGGATTGGAGGCAGACAGACTGTAATTAAACAAGAGGATGGAAGAAACTGCAGAGAATTTAACTACAACCAGAAGTGTCAAACTAAGTAGTGCATGGCTGGATCTTCTCAAAAGTGTGTTTCTGAGCACTCCTCAGGACCTCCCTGAAATCATCCTAATACTGTCTTTGATCTGTACTATTGGAGGTAAGCTTAAAAAGGCCCTCTCCTTAGTCTAGTCTATGGATACATCTTGTAAATGCTATCATATAGAATTAAAGAAAGGAATTGTAATAGGAAATTAAAATTTTATACCTACATTCATACATTTCCTATAATATTTTCAATTGAAGGAAGCAATCCTCTGCCTTTGGGAAGAGATGTTTCATATCCGTCATCAGTATATCTTACCTCTGTCAGGTCTAAGGCACTCACAGCACAATTACTGCTAGGTCATAACTTAGCTTACAGTAACTAATATGATTGAAGGATGTAGATAGGAGGAACAAAGGTGAAAATAGAAGGATTGAGAAAATTTTTGTAAATATAAAAGCCCATATCTAGCTTTTATGAAGAAGGAGGAGGAGGA
>NC_022010.1:56334116-56364116 GCF_000317375.1 Microtus ochrogaster
GACGACCATAGAAACTGGAAACAGTGTTTTTCTTCACTTCCATTAACCTCTTTGGAGATTATACTAAATAAATAGTAAATAGAAGAAAATGTTCTGATTCTACCTATCAGACTTTCAGATGCTGCCTTTTCACAGAAATGGCAAACAAACCTAGGAAATCTACTATTTACTTTGAGCTTTCCAGTGTATGCTCTGTGACTAGTAATGACTAACCAAGATTTTTATGTAAGTAGGCTAAGTAGTTTCATTTTACATTGCTAGCAATAAGTAACTAAAATTTTTACTATTGGGTAAATTTTAGCTAGGTTCTTTTTGTTCCTAAGCCAGACAGTGGTTTCGTTAGAGTTAATTACCTTTTATTGCAGAATTGCATGCTATACCAATATGGTTCATAGTGGTTATAAAAAAATTACAAATTTGTCAGTATTAACACAAGAATTAGTGGCGTCTAGGAATATTTAACTAAACCTCTAAAGAAATTCAGTCCATCATAAGAGTTGTAAAGCAGAAATTTGATAAATTAATGATCATATGGATATTATACCTTTAAGCATGAGAGAGGATCTCGATCACGTGCGATAGTAAATTAGTAGTAGATACCATTCTACTTCCTTGGTATTAAGTCATGTAACACATAATAGTCCAGAAATTTGATGTCACATTGCCTATCAGTAACAAGTATACTTTTGCAGCATTTTTGAACATGCACCTGAAAGACTTTCCAATTCCTCTTCCTGTGATACTGTTTTTAATTGGATGCTGTTTTGAAATTCTAAGTTTTGCATCTACCCAGGTATGTATAATAAATGAGTATCACCATTATATCTTAGAATTGCGTAAATGTAAAGAAGGCCAAAGAATCATCTCTTTCCCACCCAAACAAGCAAAGAATGATTGTAGTGTAGAAAAATAGCAGTACTAAAAGAACAGAGTCTGTAGTCTGAACTCATGGAGGTATTTAGAAGTGGTATGCGCACAGTTACAGAAGAAAGAGCAAAATTCAAATCTTAAACAAGAATTTAGCCAGTAAGATAGGCATTTAGGGAAATTTGGAGTTGCTAGAATACAATTTTGGTAGTAAAATAGATTCTGATCGTGATCCAATAATGTTGCTTTAGTTTAAAAAATGATTTATAGATTTTTTATAAGGTATGCTAGTCTCTAAGGGTGCTTATTGTAGCCTTCTCCTTGAAATGGAAATGACAAAGACAAACTAGATTTAGACAATAAGTGACAACATTAGGAACTGTTGGAATTACGTAGACAGGAGAGAATACTTACTAGAAGGAATGTAGACTGTATTCCTGACACATTAAATACTACCTTGATCCAGGAATTTGTGGTAAAGTTTTTTTTTTTCTGTAAGAGGCCATAATGTAAAATGGTTTACAGTGGGCAGGCCATATGATCTCTGGTCCTGCTACTGAACTCTGTCATGGTGGCTCAAAAGCAAGCCTTCTCAACACACAAATGAAAAGGCACAGCTTGGTCTCACCCGGCATGTATTAAATTTAGCCCGAGAGCATATTTAGCCAATGCTTACTTTCATCAGTCACTGCAGTGGGTGTGGGTTCTGGGTTGAAAATAATGGACTTTCTCAGATATAGGCTGCAATGTTAAAAGAGACTATCTATCTAAGGTAAGAACAAAAACCAAATTATTGTTCACAACCTAATCACAATTTTGACATAAATACAATCTTAAGTACTTCCAAAGAGCCCTCCAAGGGAAGCTATCTTGTGTCATGAACTGTGCCTGTCTACGTTAGTATTATACAAGCTAATTAGTTGGCTTGCCATAGTTTCAACTTCTAAGAAAAAGCACAGAACTGGGCCAGAGATAAAAGATTTTCACAGCAACAGCAGTAATGGGAATATTTACCCTGTGCCTGTTCTCAAAACTCTGATAGGTGAAAGCCACACAGGCCAGGTAAAATCTGTGCATGTGGTAGGCTGCACCACAAAAGAAACAAGAACAGAATGAATGCTCCTGATCCAACCTGCTGGTGCCAACTAGCATCAGGGGAGACACCATGAGTTATTTCACTACTCGCATGAACCTTCTCCTCTCTGTTGTGGCTATTCTTTTCCTTACTCAATAGATGTCGGCTAAATATGGCAATTTGTAGCTTCTTGGTCTTCATAGGGTGACTTACTCATTTTTTGATTCTTATGCATGAAATATTACTTACTTGAAATACTTTCTCTCCCTTTGGTACCTGCAAATCCACTATGTCTTCCTTACTACCTGTGTCAATATGGTTCCTCTATCTGGTCTTTGTTAAGAACTTAGGGATATGAATAAGCTTTCCTCTGTTTAGCTGTTTCCTTCTGCCACTCAGATGGAAAGTTCTGAACACTCAACCGAGTAAGACTTTAGCCCTCATACCATCTCTACTGTGAGAGAAGGACCTCTGGCATGTGTTGTATGCTAACAAAGAATGGATATATGTAAATAACCAATTTTGTATTACTAGATCCAAATATACGCAGATGCCATACAGTGGGTGGATCCAGAAATGTTTTTTGGTATATTTATGCCAGTAATTATCTTTAATGTCGCATTTGACATGGATATATATATGCTCCAGAAGTTACTATGGCAGGTAATCATTCTGCTCTTATATTACTATCCATTCATGAACCATGCTAATTATTTGCAAATTATAAAAATTTTTTGTTCCAAAATAGAAAATAAAGAAGAGGGGGAAGGTATACGATATCAAAGTGGTAAAATCAGCTTTGTATCTATAATATATATGTATATATATATATATGTGTGTGTGTGTGTATATGTGTGTGTGTGTGTGTATTGGTAATATTATAGCATATTGGTAGCTCAGGAAAATATCGTGGAGAACAAGAAACAATTCTGACTATTTTACTGACAGAATTTCATACCAATCATCATTTTAACTTTGGGAATATGTAAGCGAGCGACTGTGAAGTGTATTGTCTCAGGGAAGAAAGAATTTGATGACAAATGTGTGGTTTTAAATCCTTACCGCCTAGCATTACAACTTCAAGAACAGGAAAGGGGCATAGGGAAACTTACAGAAGCAGTTGTAACCCAAATCTCAGTGCCTTCTTAGGACCAGGAGGCGAGGGCTGTATTAAGGGAAGACTCTGAAAGAAAACACACCTGACTACAAGCTGTGCACACACATCTTCCATACTATTAGAATAGTTTTGTAAATAGTCCTGCCTGCATAAACACTAAGAGAAGCAATGCAACTGAACTCACAGCCAGGCATCCGGAGTCCAGAGAAATGACCAGGAAGCATGGAGGATGGGGGAGCAGTAGCAGCAGAGAACACATTGTCAAAGTGGTTTTGGTTGACCCAGAGGATCTCTGCTCAGCTGCTTTTGTATAGCTGTTGAGGTGGGGGTTGAGGGGGTTGCTCCAGCAAAGTGCACCTGAGGGCCACACTAAGCCAGTTTTGTCTGGTCTTATGCTTTTCAAAACAGAATGCAAAAGCAATCTGATTTTCTACCACCAAATGTCTTTGCAGATACTCGTAATTACGATTCCTGGATTTGTGATGAATTATACCTTAATACTTTGGTATCTGCAATCTGTGAATAAATTGGATTTGAAGACTATCCCTTGGCTATTATTTTCAGCTGTTCTTATAAGTTCTGATCCTATGCTGACCTCAGCCTCCATCAGAGACCTTGGTACGTATCCCTTTCTCTATTTTTTTCCTTTCCTACACTGAGGGCATATTTTGTGGCTTACTCATTTTCATATTAAGATTCTTTGTTAGAGATGAATTTTCACCATGTGTGGTGGTGTGAGGGACTGCAGGACATGGAGGACTGGCAAATATTCTGCAGGTATTGCTTAGGACAGCAGGAAAGGCCAATGACGAGCTCATGCTGCATCTAAAACAAGCAGTCTCTCATCATGGACTAGGGTAATATGAGCAGTTACCTTGCACTGACAGAAGGGTTTGGGCCATCACATTACCTTTTGCTTGATATCCCATGCTCTTTAAGACAGTCATTAGGAGAATGATGTAAGACAGTCATTAGGATGATGACATAAGACAGTCATTAGGAAGATGACTTAAGACAGTCATTAGGACAATGGCTTTTAAAATGCATTTATGTCACGGTTGCCATCAATCAAAAGCCAGAAGAGGGAAAAATAATAACATCACTAGTTATAGTATTATTGTAGCAAATACTATTTTAGGATGGGCAAATCTATATTTAGATGTAAAATTATTCAGAAGTTACAGCATCCAGAAAAGCAAAATAATCCAAACTAGGGTTTGGGTTTTTTTTCTTTTTACAGGAAAATGACCCAGTTTCTCTCTCTATTCACTTTTAAATGTTGGGCACTAGATATTTTATTTTAGATAGACTATGTATTAATTGTGTGTACCCCCATGCACATATGCACACTAATAACACAACATGCTCTTGTTAACTTCATTTCTACTCTATGACCAGATAAATGGAACAGGACTGCTATTAGCAAGTAGAAATAGAATATAGGAGACATATCAAATATACGTATGTGAAGCTGAGTCTTTAAGACAAAGAGATTAAGATGGTAAAAGGAGAGTACATTTATTTGTATCTATTTGTTTTGTGGTATTGAGAATGGAATCAGGTTTTGGACGTGCTAGGCAAGTGTTCTGTCATTGTGCTGTACTGTATCAAGTGAGACTTTAAAAGAAGAACATTCTTAGGTAGGTGGCACACACCTGGATTTCCAGAATATAGGAAACTGAAGCAGGGAAAGCATGAGTTCAAGGCCAACCTGAGCATCATGAAGAGACCCACTTTAAAATGCCAGAATTCATCATGAGCCATCGGTTCTCCTCTTCTCTACACTCTCCCTCCAAGCTGCTACCTTTTGGAGATTTCATCATTCCAGAACTTTTCCAGTCAAAAGACTTAGTTTTTTTGGCATTGAAGAGCCAATTCTGCACTTATTTTAATCTCAAAATTTAATAATCTAGTATTCCACCGAACTTTTCCTGTCTTTTAAAAATTGCGATAATCACCAGTACCTGGGAAGGCCAATTTCATAAATACTGAGCATCTTGCCAAATTACTTTTGGAATTTTGTTGCTCTTCTAACTTGGTGTCTTTCAAAAAAATAATTGTGATGGTATTTTTCTCTTAGTAGCATTTTTGCTTGGTCTTATAAAACAAGATTTTGTGCATGTAGGTACATGTGTGTGTGCAACTGAGGCACATATGGGCATGTGCCCATGGAGGCCTGAGAAGACCCTCAGAAATATCCACCTGATTGTTGCTCACCACCTTTGAGACAGGGTATTTAATTAACCCAATGCTCACTGATTAGGCTCGGCTGACTGGTCAGGAAGCTGGGAACTGACTGTCTTCCTCGCCCTTCCTTGTGTTGAGATTGCAGGTGCTTGCCACTGTAACAGGCATTTCACATGGGTTCTGGGGATCCATCTCAGGTACTCAGGCTTGCGCACAAGCAGTTCACTGAGTGTGCTCTGTTTCTATCCTCCAAATAGTTTAAAACACCATAAATGTGTTCTTTTGTTTTTGTACTTCTATAAGTCATATATAATTGTACATTATTCACAAGAAAATCCCCTTAGGACGGAGTGCCCATGTCCGTAGAGGACATGAACAGATGGATGTACATTGTCCTGAGTTTTTTTTTTCTTTCCTTAAGTCCAAATTTGTTGTTCATTCAAAAACAACCACTATTTGCTGACCTAGCTCTATTTTATAAACTACAGTAATTACACAACAGTAGGTACTACTGGCTAATGAACACCCCAAATGGGGTGACTTAAAGCAATTGCTGCTTATTAGTTTTCACGGGCATGGGAGTTTTGAAACTATAAACAAGGCTTGCTGATCTTGGTTACATTACTCACTAACCTATAGTCAGCCAACAGATGAGCATCTGGGGACCACCTTTCCTCCATATACTTTTCTGTAGCATCACTGGGAGGGGACACTGCCATGATGGTCACTGGTGTGCAAGAGAAAGGAGGCAGAAGTCTCTGTTTCTACCAATATGATAACCACATAGACAGGATCTTCTTGTGTAGTGGTAGAACAGTGGTTCTCAACCTATGCTTTATGACCCCTTTGAGGGTCAAATGACCCTTTCACAGGGATCACTTGAGACCTTTGGAAAACACAGACGATTACATGATGATTCATAACAGTAGCAAAATGACAGTTATGAAGTAACATTGAAAATAATTTTATGTTTGGGGGTCACCACAGCATGAAAACTGTATTAGAGGGTCAGAGCATTGGAAAACACTGGGTTAGAGAAACAGTCATGGCAACCAGGAGAGCAAAGAACTGGAACATTAATATACTTTATGAAACTGCCAGAGGAACATGGTGCTCAGGCTTTTTGTCTATTAGCAAACTGATCATGGGTAGATTGTGACTGCAGTCACAAGACAAGAATTTTCCTGAAAGGAATGTTCCTTCTAGGAAATGACCTGTGGCTCGCAAATCACAAAAGATGCTCCGACTTAGAATCTTAACAATACTATCGTGTTTAATGGCAATGGGAATGTATAACTGATAAGACACTTAAACTTAGAACCACATGACAAATAAATGAAAACTAAAATGAAAGTAGGTCATAACCAAATGTTCTTTGCCCATGGAACTTGAATTCTAATGCCATTAAAAAGAATACATGAAAAAGTCAGCCAGTTTTTAATTTTATCTCGACAAATATCTTAATATTTTACTTCAATTCTGGGTTATATGTCCTTGGTCTATTATTTTACTTTACCTTTCTGTCATCATTTTGTCTCACCTTAAATACAAATGAATTATAAGGAATTGGCTTACCTATGTAAGTCAAGTAATTGTATTCTTTATATTGATAAATTTCATGATGTCACCAATGCTTTGAAAGAAAGCATAAGCTCTCAAGTTAAATTATCTGATTTACATATACATAATTAACTGTAATTAAGTTAGTATTTGATTATGATGATAAAGACTTGCAGCTGGTAAATAATTAAATTTACTGGTTTTTTTCAACACGACAGTAGTTTAGGTGACACAAGTCCATGACAAAGAATATCCTTCTGCATGTTAATACAGTTATATTCTTAAATATTGATGAGATTTTTCTCTTCTTTGACATATGTAGGTCTTTCTAGAAGCCTCACAAATTTAATTAATGGAGAGAGTCTAATGACTTCTGTTATATCTTTAATTATATATAGTACCGTTGTGAGGATCAACTTCCAGTCAAAACACATGAACCATACCCTAGGTAAGGACATGCTTCCAACTTCTTAAAATAGGAATTGTTATTTCTGAATGTGGTCATGAATGTTGTATCTTATGATAAATTATGCTTATAGAAAGTATCAGATTGGCTCGGCTTGTTGATGTGACGTTTATGTAGCATGTTCTTCCTTCATGTTGCAACTACCGTGGGTTGGGGTGAAACTCCCATGAGGCCCTTTGTAAGAGCAGCCTTCCGCTGGTCTCAGCAACGATGGGATTTTGTTATTAGTGCTACTGTCATTTTGTTTTCTACAGTGTAGTGCCTCACCCTCTACCCCCTCCAAAAAACAAACAAACAAAAAGAACTTAGAAGATAAGCTAAGAGTGCCGTCCAGTTACAGGAAGAGAAGGCGGCTCATTCTACCTCTCTGCCTTGGCACAACCTCCTAAAAGTTTCACTAAAGAAGAAAAGTGAGCTACTCATTCATCTGCAGAGGCTGGAGTAGAGCTCAGGAGCAGTGACTGCAGTGTGTGCATTAGCTCTCCAGCACAGCTTTTACACATCACCCTGAAGCACAAGTGTATCTGTCCCCTTGCTGTATCATATACATATGTGTGTGGAGAATAAATATCACTATAATAAATGATAAATGATACAGCTGTGCAATTATCACATAAGACAAGAAATCTAATGATTCCAACACCCCACAGCTTCTTAGTGCTCATTTCTGATCAAAATCTAGAATACTGGTCTCAGTATGTAGTCTCTGAATCAGTGGGTACTGGGAGAAAGAACTCCACAGGCCTTCTTAAAGATTTCCATGACTAAAAATATTTTCATAAAAATATTTAAGAAGGTAGTTTCCTTTTATTGTATCAGTTTTTGTACAGACTTGGGAAAAACAATGAAAGCAATCTTCTGAAGATATTAGCACACACTGTGCCACTCACTGGGTTCTGAGGCCCTCGGTGGGATGGTCTTAGTTCAGTATGTGCTGGCTAAAGAGAGTAGCCCCCAATAGGCTCAGATATTTGAATGTTTAGTCCCTGACTGGTAGACTGTTTAAGGAAAAATTAGAAGATGTGGATATGAACAAAGGGTTTATATGATTTCTAAATACATTGTTGAAATATGATCCTTCTAATATCCCCTATCTTAGAAAGGAAGGAAAATCCCAACTGATCTTTCCAAACTCACTAGTAGACCACATCCTTTTTTTCTTTTTTAAAAGATTTTACTTATGTTTTCCCTTTACTGAAAATAGATTTTTTTTCTCACATTATATCCTAATCCCAGTTTTCCCTCCTCCACCCTTCCCACTTCCTCCCCACATCCCCTCCCACTGACTCCACTCTCTTTCTGTCTCTCATTAGAAAATAACAGTATTTTAAAGGACAGCAATAAAATATAATAAGATAAAACAAAAACTAACACATTGGAATTAGACAAAGGAAACCAAAAGAAGGAAAAGAGCCCAAGAGAAGGCACAAGAATCAGGCACACACTTATTCATATACCCAGGAATACCATCAGAACACTAAACTAGGAGCCATAATATATTTTCAGAGGACCTGATAAAGACCCATGTAGACCCCGGAATATTGTCTCTATGAGTTCATATATGCATTGATCATGTTGATCCAAAGGGTCTTGTTTTCCTGGTTTCCTGCATTCCCTCTGACTCTTATACTCTGCCTCCTCTTCTACACGGTTTTCCCAGCCATGAGAGGAGGGATTTGATGGAGACATCCCATAAACAGCTGGGTGTTTCAAGGTTTCTCACTCACTACATAATGTCTGACTTGGGAACTCTGTATTTATTCTCATCTGGTGTAGGAGGAAGCATTTCTGATGGTGAATGAACATGCACTGATCTATGAGGATGGCAGAATATCATTAGGAGTTATTTTATTTCATTGCTCTTTTTAAATTCTAGGTCCCTGGGATATCTAGCCTCGGGTTCTTGGTCATCCAGGCATTATTGAATATGGGTTCCATCTCATGAAGTGGACCTTTAGTAAAATAAGATGTTGGTTGGTTACTCCCATGAGCTTTATACCACCATTGCCCTGGCATATCTTGAAGCCATGGCAACATTGTTGATCAAAGAAAAAGCCCAAATCTTAAACATCATGACCAAACACTGCAAAAATTTTAAAGTGTGTAGTGAGAATTCTCAACAGAAGAATTCAAAATACTTGAAATACACTTAAAGAATTGTTCAACACCCTTAGTCAACGGGAAAATGCAAATCAAAACGATACTATCCTGCACCTGTCAGAATGGCTAAGATCAACAACACTGATGACAGCTTATGTTGGAGAAGGCACAGAGTAAAGGGCACACTCTTCCACTGCTGGTGGAAGTGCAAACTTGTGCTTCGCAAATCAATACGGCAGTTTCTCAGGTGTAATGATGAGGTGAGCAGGCCTGCTTTTCATCCCACCGGCTCCCCCATGGCTAGCTTTACCCCCAAAATAACAACACACAAATTGTATTCATTTAAACACTGCCTGGCCCATTATTTCTAGCCTCTTATTGGCTAACTATCACATATTGACTAACCCATTTCTAATATCTGTATTGCCATTTGATAGTGGCTTACCGGCATGAGTCTAACCAGTGTCCGTCTCAGAGAGGAGAGTCATGACAACTGCCTGACTCTGCTTTCTCTCTCCCAGAATTCTGTTCTGTCTGGCCTATCAAAAGGCCAAGGCAGGGGCCGGGCGGGGGTGGCGCACGCCTTTAATCCCAGCACTCGGGAGGCAGAGGCAGGCGGATCTCTGTGAGTTCGAGGCCAACCTGGTCTAGGAGAGCTAGTTTCAGGACAGGAACCAAAAAGCTACAGAGAAACCCTGTCTCAAAAAAAGAAAAAGAAAAAAAAAAGTCTGAAAAGGCCAAGGCAGTTTTTTTTTTATTAACCAATGAAAGTAACACATAGGCAGAAGACCCACCTACATCACTCAGGAGGGCACATTCTTGTGGGGTATAAGAAACCTCCTATTTCTCTATTCCAACCAATCTCTATCTTGCTTGTTTATAGCAAAGAAACACAAAAATTATGTATAGAAATATATAATGAAGAATAGCTTTCAGGAAGAGAAAACAAACAGATTGTCCAGTAATAATTAGTCAATCTGTTTGACAGGCCAACAAAATGTAAGGGATTGATTGGGTAGAGACTCTGCATTCGTTCCTTCTGTGTTGCCCTGCCTAAACACCTGACAGAAACAGTATATGTGAGGAACAGTTGATTTGGGCTTGTGTTTGCAGATGGTTACAGTCTGCCACAATGGGAAAACAAGGGGGACTGACAAAGTAAGTGATGGCAGGAGCTTGCTGCAGCCAATGAAGAAAGGAGCCAGGATTTACCTCTAGTGGCTTACTTCAGCCAGCAAGACTCCCCACCTCCTGGAGGTCGTACAGCTCCCCAAACAGTGCCACAAAGCTGGGAAACAAGGTTCAAAACATATGCCCATGTGGGACACTTGAGAACCCAATCATAACAGGTTTGGAAGCATATTCTTTCCTCATACCCACCCTATTACATCTGTTCCATGAGTCTGGGACTCCCTAGTCCTTGATCATTCTTGAATCTCCAAGATTGCACCATCTGACCAAAAAAACTCTCCAAGTGACCAAATGTGACCTGTAATGTTTACTGCATGCATATATGTATGTATATCAGTGTGTGTGTGTGTGTGTGTCTATGTGTGTGTGTTCACACGGTATTTTGATATTTGTCTTTCTGTGTTTCAGCGTTTGCATTTTTTCACTTAGCTTGTCTTTTTGGTGAACCCATATTCACCAAATATGATGGTGTGGATGGCAGAATTTCTTTGTAAAGGCTGAATATTATTCCCATGTAGTATATACCAAATAATTCTAATTTTTTGTTTTAGTTTGATTTGATTTGGGTTTTGGTTTGGTTTGGTTTGGTTTGATTTTTTGAGACAGGGTTCAGAGAATAGCCCTGGCTATCTTGGAACTCACTTTGTAGAGCAGGCTAGTCTCAAACTCATGGAGATCCACCTCTTCCTTGTAAGTGCTAGGATTAATTTGTGTGCTATCATCATTGTAAATCAAATGTTCTTTGTTCATCCACTTACTGCTGGACATTAAGGTTTTTTTCCATACCTTGGAAAGATATATTTGCAATTTCAGGGTTGGTAAGAGGGCTCAGTGAATAAAAGAGCTTAACACATAAGCTTAATGACCTGATTTTTTTATTTAAAACAATCTTTTTTTATTTTACATGCCAATCCAAGTTATCTCTTCCTACCCTCCTCCTGCTCTCTCTACCTTCCCACAACCTGTATTTAATCCCTAGAAGCTACATAAAGGTGGAAGGAGAGAACTAACACCGCAGAGTTGCCCTCTGACCTCCAGATGCATGCTGCACATATTTACATGCATATATACACATTAATGATAGTGATAATGATAGCAATAGTAGTGCTGCTGCTGATTAAGTTGAGGATTATAATAATAAATTTAAGTGGACAAAGGAGTTTGTGGTATTTTGAATAAACATGGCCCCCTAGGCTCATATATTTGAATGCTTGGTCCTTAGTGGATTGTTTCAGAAGGATTGGGAATTATGACCTTGCTGTAGGAAGTGTGTCACTGGGAGTAGGCTTTGAGGTTTCAAAAGTCCACACCAGAATCATTCTCCCTCTTTCTGCCTGCTGCCTGCAGAGCAGGATATAAGCTCTTTGCTGCTGCTCCAGCACCAGGCCTATTTGCCACCATGCTTACCTCTGGAACTGTAAGCAGCACTCAATTAAATGCTTTCTTTTATAAGTCGCTTTGATCACGGTGTCTCTTCACAGCAATAGAAGAGTAAGACAGAGCTGAACAGACAGTTCTCAAAGGAAGACATACAAATGTACAATAGGCATGTGAAAACACTCAGCCAATTGATGTCATAATTATCAAAATACAAACAAAACACACAATATCACCTCAAACCTATGGAAATGACAACCTATTTGTAAAAGCAAAGAAGCACAGGACTTGGGGCTGTAGAGAACACCCGGTGGTCAAGAGCACTGACTGTCCTTCCGGAGGGCTTGAGTTTTACTTCCGGCACCCACATGCTGGCTCACAACCGTTCATAACTCTAGTGCAAAGAGATCCAACACTTTTGGCTCTCTCAGGCACCATCACGTACATGGTGCACAGACATGTATGGAGCCAAAACATACAATAAAATATTCCACTTAAAATAATGAAATATTTTTTAAATTATTTCTTTTATTTTATTTTTGAGATTATAATATAATTACAACATTTCCTCATTCTTTTCCATAAAAAGTCTTACACAAACTGAGCAGGTTGTATTTATGTATATAGGAAAAATTCATTACAAGGGAAAGCCTTAAGAGATGTTGGTGAGTGTGTGAAGAAAGGGTTACTCATGTGCAGAAACTAAGTCAGTCGTAGGGAAATGGTAAACCATAAACAGGACTAACACGCAGTAAACTCGGTGTCTTGAAGGGGTGTCTGTACTTCAGTGTTCATCACAGCAATGAGCTAACATTAATAAGGACAAAAAGAAAAATTGACTAGAGCATCATTCAAGGTGAAGGCCAGGTTGCTTCTATTAACAGCTTTCCATTTTTCTCTTCTCCCATAGCCCATAACATCGTATCTACAGCTTGGGCGTATATTTTTGAAAGCTTCATATTTGGAATACTGAGCACGAAGCTGATCCAGCTATGGATGTCTACCATTTTTGGGGATGATGTCAACCACATCATTCTCATTTTTTCAGTTTTCTACCTCATCTTTTACATTTGTAAGTGGGAGAGTCCATGCTTCACATTAAATTACGGTTCAATGTAAAAAATGTGAATACCTGTGCAAAGAGAACAGTGTACCCAGATACAGAAAACAAAACACAAAACCCAGAGGATACTGGAAAAACTACAGTTGTAATATTTTATTATACCTTTCCTGTATAATTTCCTAACCAATTTTACAAAAGTTATGAGTAAAAACTAAGTTACATGCCTGTGTTATAAGATATATAAAGAATTTTATGTACGAGAACAGACTGTAGACCCTCTATAGAGATACTATGCCCTCCATATCTGGAAATTTTGATTATTTTGCATTAACAGAAATTTATAAACTATCAACCTTTAGATTTAGGGGGCCTGGACCAATACAGAAAAGAACAACGTTACTAAGATCTATATAATTTGAATAAATTGTAATGAAGAAACATTTCTTTTTAGAAACTTGAAAATAACCATATTACTCTCATGCCAGCGAAAGGATAAACACAATTTTAAGAAATCCCAACTAATCAGTCTGTTGTATTGAGCTGATTATGATGCTAAAAAGTGATAGGATCAAGTTAATGAATTAAAACATTGAAGGATGATCAGTCAGGTGATGTACATTCCATGTGTATTGGTGTAAATATATACAGTTAAGTTCTTATAAAAATGAATTCCAACAAATGCAGTCTCCCCTAATATCTGAAATGTAGGCACAGCCAGAAGTAGGAGTTATACACACACACACACACACACACACACACACACACACACACACCTCTAAACTTTCAAATTAAGACATCTCAGTGGACATTTAGGAAAGAGGGTGATAGAACAGAATTTTTTAAGGCAAGAGACAGAAAAAAATATACATAACACAAAATTTCCTTCATCACGATCTACATTAATGTGTTCATGATCATATTCAAAGCAGGAATCAGTAATATTTTCCTACCTTGACTGTCACCTAAAAAGTTCTAATTATTTGTCCTGAATTTGGTCTTCTCAAAGTAATTATGCCTAGTTTTTCTTTTTTTTATTTCATGATTCAAACGTGGTAAACTTGGTGCTGAAGAGATGGCACCCATGGAGTGGTTCACAGCTATCTGTAACCCCAGACGCCCTCTTCTGGCCTCCTCAGGCACTGCATGCATGTGGTGCACATGAATACAGGTGAAACACCAGTATACTTAAATAAAAAGTTGTACATGCTGAATTAAAGTGTTTGCTTCTAAAATGTTTCTGTTTACATTTCTGAGACAAAACTCTAAAACATGGAACTTGAGATAGAGCCATGAAGCCTCCATGCTGTGGAAAAAATACTAATTTCATTTAATTAAATTTTAACCATAATTCAAATCAAATTAATAGCACTTTTGTAGTCTTGGGACCTTGTATTTTATAAAAGCATTTATAAAAATGAGTGTATTTCTGGGAATCATGGTGAACACCTGCTATTCTAGAACTTGGAAGGTGAAGGCAAGAGAATCAGGAGTTTAAGGTCACCCTCAGCTATGTAGTAAGCTTGATGCCAGCCTAGATGCCTCAGGAGACTACATCAAAGAAAAAAATAAATATGTAAAAGTAGGTACTTTAAAGCACAGAAAATTCCCAAATAGACAAATATCAGAGCATTTAATAAGTCTGTAGAAGTTAAAATGCAGCCCTTGAGACACAAGAATATAAAGTAAATCAAATAGACAGAGTGGACCAGAACTGAGTCAAATGTGTATGTGTATGGAACTTCAGTAAGAGTAGTGTGTCCAGAATGCTTCTTAACTTTAAGAATAAATACTTTAGTGTGTACTAGATCAGCGGGGAGCCTATCATAGACTCGCACTGGTGTGCAATCCTACAGCAGAGCTGTTGCTGTATGACTGTGGGTACTCAGGATGGATTATGAAATGGGAGTTCTCTAAGCTCTTTAATCCTGAAAAGGATTCTGACTTAGTTATTTAAAATCTCCAACTCTACAAAACTTCTTTGTAAACTCAAACATGTTGAGCCTTGTTGAAATGTCCAGCATTTGTTTCCTTGCTACCGCCTCTGCCTTTGCTCAAAGCTCGATCTCTTCTGGGAAACTCGAAATAAAATTAAACGAAGTGGCTCATGAGTTATTTTCAGTTCAGATCACTCCCTCTGTTTTCCCATATCCTCATCTTTCCAGTTTCTTTTTTTGCTGTTTATCTTCAATTTAAAAACTCAGCAAGCATACATAGATGCTTGTGGCTATTTCTTGGACCTCATAAGTCAAAAGCTTAACTAAGAATTTCTTTCCAGACAAATATAATATTCTTTCTAAAAGAAATTCCAGTCAAAAGTTCATTTTCTTCTTTTATTTTGGTGATTGCTCTTATTGTTTTGCTTTGGGTTTTGATTTTGAAGCAGGGGCTCACTATATAGACCTAGCTGTCCTGCAACAAGCTTTACAGACCATCCTGGCTTTAAACTCACGGAGATGCCCCGTCCATGTCCCTGACCCTGCCTCTGCCTGCTGTGGGATAAACCTTCTATACACTGTGAATATATGTTGCTCTCGTTGGTTGATAATAAAGGCTTCTTTGGCCTATAGCAAGGCAGAATATAGCTAGGCAAGAAAGCCAAACTAAATACAAAGAAAAAGAAGGGAAGAGTGGAGAGAGATGTCAGCCAGCTACCCAAGAAACAATATGTCTGTAGATCGGAAAAAAACACAGCCAAGTGACAACACTTAGATTAATAGAAATGGACTAATTCAAATGTAAGAGCTAGTTTGTAATACACCTGAAGTATAGGCCAAAAGTTCTGTAATTAATGTTAAGCCTTTGAGTGATTATTTAGAAGCAACTGCGGGACCAGGTGGGACAGAGAAACCTCTGTTTACATCTGCCTCTGTTTCTGTCTACAAGTGCTGGGATTACATGTTTGCAGCACTTACCTGGCTTCCAAAAATTTCTTTACAATTATATTTACAGCCTTAGAAAGTGGGATTATTAGCTTTCTCTTTGTGCTATATCACATAATTGAGAGTTTTACAAGTATATTACCTGTGTTACAAAAATCCATCAACCGTTTTCTATATTTTTCAATTCTTCTATACTAAATGCACCAATTAAAAAAAAAGATTAAACAGGAAGAAATCCATATTGTGACTTTTTTGTCCCCAATTCCATAGTTCTAATACAAAACACGGGTTTTTTTAGTGTCTTCCAAGCAGATGGTGCATGAAGGGGGTTGGTCCTTACAGAATCTGCCAGGTCATTTCCAATGCACCCATCCAGAGTTTCTTTGAAACAGTAGGTCTGTCAAGGATGCTTAGCCTAACTGGGATGGATGAAGATGATGTAAAGCCAAAGTATTATATGCTATTATACACATGTGCATCACATGTTTTACTCCTCAATGTGATGGATGTCTGGAGGCGGATTGAAATACAGACAGCAGAAACAACTTGTAATGTTTTCTAGGTGAAATCTAGGAGGATAACATCTGTGTAAAGTCACACTATTTGATATTTTCACACCCAGTCAAGATCACACTGCTGCTGAAGTTGATCCTTTTGTTGTTGTCATTCATTCATAGGTGAGATCATTGGATTGTCTGGGATATTTACTGTGGCCACCATGGGACTTTTTCTAAATTCTACAAGTTTTAAACCAGGAGTTGAAGCATTTCTCCTTGAGTGAGTAGCTATTCTTTTTATTATTATTAATTTTGTTTTACACACTGGAAGCTAAGATATTACAACAGCTATCAGAGCTACATGGCATGATATATACTATCCCACTAATTTCTCTGTAACATTCATTTTTGCATAGTCTTAGACAAAACTTATCGCCTAATCTTGCATTTGCATTGATTCTACATCTCTTTTAGTGAAGACTTCATTGGGCTAGCCCTCTGACTCTGGTCAACATCCTCCTATCATCACTCCTAGTGATGGTGATTAACATAAACTCTTCTTGTTTTCAGTTTCCAAGCCCTCCTATGAGTATGGCTACTATCTTGCCCAAGCCACTCACTTCCACAGACATACAAATAACAATTGCATGATCTCAATTCAATGCCAGAAATCTATTTAAAAGATAACATTAACCAGGCCCTATTCTTAAAGATGGTAGAAATCTGAGCTAATGGTGATTCATCCTATTGCTTATTTCATCAACCTAGAGAAGATCCACTCTAAGCTCTGAGAGAGAAAGCATCCCCACTTCCCATAATTTTTCTAATTCTCTCGGGTCCTCCATTTGTCACAACTCTGCAACCCCTTGGTCAACCCACTGATCCTGTCGTCCTTCACTGACTCACCCATCTTATTACTCCATCCCCCTCCTCCTCTAGGTCATTTTGTAACCACTGTGTGGTCTTTTCCTCCTTTAACATATGAACTGAGGTGTTACATGGCAAACCTGTGATCTTTGTCCCCTGCCACTTCTGTGCTAATGTCACTTTCACTGCCACTGCTTGATTCTATCACTTAGAGTTTCGGTATCAGTGTGTGATTATAGGACCTTTTTACTCTCAGTGTTTCTAGTTCTGTGAAGAGTGGTTTCTGGATGTTTAGTCCCTGTGTTATGCCATGTTGCAGATGATTGTACACTATTTCTTTCAGACTCAGCAGAAAAAAGCAAGTTATTAATTGACACAAATAAATTAATTTAATTGCTTTAAAATTACCTGTTTACCTAGATTGGTTTGCCTTTCTTCACAGTTCAGGGTTAATCCTTGTTGAGTGTTGATAAATGCCATGTTCTCCTTTATTTTATTGACAATTGCATAATGTCTCATATAAGTAAGAGGTAAGCTTTATAATAAACATGCTGTTACTATAACTAGTTTTTATTCTTCTCAAAAATGCAGATTCTGGAATTGTCTGTCCTTCGTTAGTTTTCTGATGGTGTTTACTTTCATTGGACTTCTAATCCCTGCACAAACATATTTGTATATATCATTTTCTGATGTATATTATTCATTAAATATCTACTTCACACTGATTGTTTTAAGGTAAGAATACCATCTGAACTGTGTTTATAGTAATTTATCTGATGATTATTTTCCAAAATAACAAAATTATTTCATACCTCAAATTGAACTAGTTGGCTCTAACTTCTCCAGTAAACCTTGGCATAGTAATGCCCAGGAGTTTTGACAAATTTTCCATGAATTGTAGAGTAATGCCGACACTTTGTAAACTTTCTCGAGATAAAAAAAAAAGCTTTATAATCTACTATGATTTCTAAGAGGTAAATATTATTAATATTTTGCATGTTTCATTCTCTATTTCCTATCTTTGTCCAAGACTTCTACCTAACACTAGAAATTGCATCTTGGGATTTAGCGCAACATTGTCTTATCATTTCTTTGAATTCTAAATTAAATTGGAATCGGCTCTTTAAGAAATGAGAATTCTCAACAGAAGAATCTCAAATGGCTAAGCAACACTTAAAGAATTGTTCAACATCCTTATCTATCAGGGAAATGCAAATCAAAATGGCTCTGAGATCATCTTATACCTGTCAGAATGACTAAGACATTTGTCATCATGGCAATTGTCATCAAAGAGCCTTCATCCAGTAACTGATGGAAGCAGATGTGAAGATCCACAGCCAAACCCTGGGCTGAGCTCTGAGAGTCCAGTGGAAGAGAGAGAGGAGGGACTGTACCAGCAAGGAATGTCAAGGTCATGAAGGGGAAACTCACAGAAACAGCTGACTCAAGTTCATGGGAGCTCAGGGACTCTAGACCAACAGCTAGGGAGCCTGCATGGGACCAGCCTAGACCCTCTGCGTGACAGTTAGTTGTGTAGGTTGGCTATTTGTAGGTCTCTTAGCAATGGGATCAAGACCTGTCTCTGGGGTATGAGCTGGCATTTTGGAATCTACTCCCCATGTTGGGATGCCTTGCCCAGGCTTGATGCAGGGGGAGGAGTTTGGCCCTGCTTCAACTTGATACGCTATGCTTAGTGGACCCTCTTGGGAGGCCTGTCCCCTTCTGAATGGAGAAGGAGTGGATGCAGGGCTGTGTAGATGGGAGGTGGAGGAGGAAACAGGAAAAAGGGGGGAGGGGAAACTGTGGCTGGCATGGAAAATAAATGGAAAAAAAAATAATGAAAAAAAGAGTTAACATAAGAACTGCTTTAAGAACTAACGATCATGTTAGACTTTAACATTGTGCTAAGTTTTCCTTTAAGCTGAAAAATGAAGTTTATATTTATCTAAAATTGAGTGCCAAGTTTGATTTAACAAAAGTTGATGTTCATGAATGTATGTATAATTGTCCTTGAAAGAATGATAACTTCATATGGAAAAACAAAAAACCCAGGGTAGCCAAAGCAATCCTGTACAATAAAGGAACTTCTGGGAGCATCACCATCCTCAACATCAAGCTCTACTGCTAAAGTCACAGTAATGAAAACAGCTTGGTATTGGCATAAAAACAGAGAGGGTGACCAATGGAATCAAATCAAAGACCTGGATATTAATCCACATACCTATGAACACCCAATATTTGACAAAGAAGCAAAAAGTATAAAATGAAAAAGAGAAAGCATATTTAACAAGTGGTGCTGGTATAACTGGATATCATCACATAGAAGAATGAAAATAGACCCATATCTAGCACCATGCACAAAACTCAAGTGCAAATGGATCAAAGACCTCAACAACAACAACAACAACAAAAAAAAAAACAACTACACTGAACCTCACAGATGAGAATGTGGGAAGAACACTTGAACACATTGGCACAGGAGACCAGGAGACTACTTCCTAAATATAAACCCTATAGCACAGACACTGAGAAAAACAATTAATAAATGGGACTTCCTGAAACTGAAAAGCTTCTATAAAGCAAGACACAGTCAACAAAACAAAATGACAACCGACAGAATGGGAAAATATCTTCACCAACCCTGTATTAGACAGAGGACTGATCTCCAAAATATACAAAGAACTCAAGAAATTGGTCCTCAAAAGAAATAGTCCAATGAAAATGGAGTATAGACCTAAACAGAGAACTCTCAGCAGAGGAATCTAAAATGGCTGAAAGATAGAACATCCCCATTGTCTCAGTGTGTGGGTGCACCTCTCGCGGTCCTGAGTTCCTTGCTCGTGCTCTCTCTCCTTCTGCTCCTGATTTCGACCTTGAGATTTCAGTCCGGTGCTCCAATGTGGGTCTCTGTCTCTGTCTCCTTTCATCACCTGATGAAGGTTAATATTCAGAAGGATGCCTATATGTCTATCTTTGGATTCACCTTCTTATTTAGCTTCTCTAGGATCGCGAATTAAGGCCAGCTGGCCTGGGTCTGAAAAAGCATGGGATAAAACCGGACTTGCTGAACATAGCAGACAATGAGGACTACTGAGAACTCAAGAACAATGGCAATGGGTTTTTGATCCTACTGCACGTACTGGCTTTGGGGGAGCCTAGGCAGTTTGGATGCTCACCTTACTAGATCTGGATGGAGGTGGGTGGTCCTTGAACTTCCCACACGTCAAGGAACCCTGATTGCTCTTCGAGCTGATGAGGGAGGGGGACTTGATCGGGGGAGGGGGAGGGAAATGGGAGGCGGTGTCGGGGAGGAGGCAGAAATCTATAATAAATAAATTAATTAATTAAAAAAATTTAAAAAAAATAAAAAAATAAAATGGCTGAAAGACACTTAAGGAAATGTTCACCATCCTTAGTCATCAGTGAAATGTAAATCCAAACAACTCTGAGATTCCATCTTACACCTCTAAGAATGGCCAAGATCAAAAACACTAATGACAACTTATGCTGGAGAGGATGTGGGGTTAAGGGAACACTCCTGCAATGCTGGTGGGAATATAAGCCAGTACAGAAAATTAGGAAACAACCTACCTCAAGATCCAGCAATAACACTTTTAGGTATATACCCAAAAGATGCTCAATCATACCACTAGGACATGTGCTCAACTATGTTCATAGCAACATTGTTTGTCACAGCCAGAACCTGTAAACAACCTAAATGCCTCTTGACCAAAAAATGAATAAGGAAAATGTGGTATATTTACACAATGGAGTACTACACAGCATAAAAAACAATGGCATCTTGAAATTTGCAGACAAATGAATGGAGCTAGAAGACATCATACTGAGTGAGGTAACCCAGAACCCAGAAAGACAAATATCATATGTCCTCACTCATAAGTGGCTTTTATACATAAAGCAAAGAAAACCAGTCTACAAATCACAATCCTAGAGAACCTAGACAACAATGAGGACCCTAAGTAAGAGACATACATGGATCTAATCTACATGGAAAGTAGAAAAAGACAAGATCTCCTGAATAAATTGGAAGTTGGGGACCATGGGAGAGGATTGAAGGGGAAGAGAAAGAAAGGGAGGAGAGCAGAGAGAAATATAATAAAATAAAACATTGTGCTGAGCTTTCTTTTAACCTGAAAAATGAAATTTATATTTATCTAAAATTGACTTCTTGTGCCAAGCTTGATTTAACAAAAGTTGATATTTATGAATGTGTATATAATTGTCCATGCTGAAATATAGACTTATTGAAGAAAAAAAGAAATTAGAATGAAAGCCTACCTATAAATGTCTTCCTTTTCCCCATGATAATTTCTGCAGTCCCTTTTCCCAGTCTTAGGAGAAAGAAGAGTCCACACCACAGGGGGCTACACACTAATAAAATTGGCCTCAACTGCAATCTCACAGCTACCTGTCCCTCAAATAGCTAACATTCTGCTTCCATATAAGAAAATCAGTTAAATTGTTGACATCAACCCACTAATTCCAAATATTTGTCCAAATTATCATATAAAATGGATATGACAGTTGGAATGGCATGGGGAATAGAGAAGTACTGGACAATACAGACAAACTGAGCAAGAAGAAAATCTGTAAGAAAAACGCATCTCCTATCATCTTCTGTTTACCCTTCTTATTGCAGCCTTATAAAATGTCTAATGCTTGTCTTCCACATGTGAAAGCAGCACCCCATGCATGATGCAAAGTCACTTCACCACTGAGCAGTGCAGAGAAATAACAAGAACACGTCATTCTCTCTGTGAGTGTCTCTGTGACACATGGCTCCCTTGGGAGCCCTGATAATAGTGTATGAAAGATGGCTCATTGGGAATACTAGGATTATGCAGCAAGACATTTCCACCCCAAAGATAACTCAAAAACGTGCTTTGTCTTCTTCCAGACTCCTGGTGTTTCTACTAATGAGCCCCGTTTTGTCTCGACTTGGTCATGGGTTCAGCTGGCGCTGGGCGTTCATCATGGTCTGGAGTGAAATGAAAGGAACACCGAACATAAACATGGCCCTTCTGCTTGCTTACTCTGACGTCTCTGTTGGCTCCGAGAGGGAAAAATCTCTAGTAAAAAAGGCTGCATTTTCCTGTTTGAGTATTTGATGAGAGTGTTGTTCTGTATTGAACATGACTTTGTAGTACATCCCACATGTCATCCCTAGAGAGAGGGTTCTTGTTTTGTGGTTCCGAGAAAGTTGTGGACTAACCTGTAGGGAGAGCCAAGAGACAAGGGACTGGGTGAGACTTCTGGCATAGAACGTGCAAGACTAGGGCAGGAAATCCAATAATTTTCAGACCCTTCCAGTTTAGAGACACCCAGCCTTCTTCACAGGTCTAAGGGGTTTCAGATGAAGATGAATTAAAATCTGTAAGTCATTTTAAACAGCAGCTGTTGCAGGACATCCACTCCGCAGTTTTTATTTACGTATCCTAGAATCCATTCATTCAAAGAGGGTTCTCGCTGAGTGTTGGCTCTATTTCCTTATATCACTCATGGATTACATTTAATAATGTAGGAAACAAAGATTTGGTCAGGTCAGTTAGAGTTGTCTAAGTAGTGTCTACTGCTGTCGGGGTCAGTCTCCAGCAGTGCAGGGCTTTGAAAGGAATCCATGGAGTCAACATAAGCTAAGACTTTCTGTCGGAGGGGGTTTAGGGAAAAAGACACTCACACTCCGTCGATGGCTTTTTTCTTGATTCTATGTTCTTTCCATGTTCCTTTTTCTACTGTATACTTTTTTCTACAACTTATATACTTCAACAAAGTTTTTTAGGCAATTAGACATTACAATGTGATTTTATATTCTATTTTTTTAGTGAATTATAATGAATACCTGTAAAAACATGTTTTTAATTTTTCTTACATGATTAAGCATACTATAGGTGAAAAGTAAATTAAGCCAAGAACCTACATACAAACAACTTGGTGTAGACTAACTGTGTGGGCAGAAAGGCATTCTTCTCAGTCACGTTTTTTACTGGCAGGCTGCATTTTACAGTTGCAAAGAAAAGGCCAGTTACTTTATTACTTATCTTGAAAAGGAATCTTTTAAAAGGAACCACAAATCTAAACTTTTATATATGAAAAGGAATCAGTCAGCTCTACTTTAATCTTTAGGGTACATTAAAGAAACTCAAAATATAAAGCTCATTAATAACGTTTTATATCAGGAGACTGAGAGCAGAAATGGGCATAAGAAATTAATCATCACCTTTGGTTTTCAACCAGTCCTAGCAAGAAAAGTACACTCGCCGATGATAATGGGGTTGTTTCATTCTTGTTCCCTGACCTGAAAGAGTTCCACATTTAACTATGTGCCTTTTGAAAACTCCAGATTGTCTTCTTGAGTTTTTTACTACAAAGCTATCGAAACAAAAAAACTTAGTCTAACTTTGTTGATTTCAAAGCTTTGTTTCAGCTGTGATAACTTTTAAACTCCGAACCTGTGAACATATCTCCTAACATTAAGGTCAAAAAAATTTAAACAACTGGGCTAAGGGACTCAGTTGTTATTATTAATTGTCAATAAATTGAGATACAATCTAGGCAGCTCCTTAGACGAAACTCACAGACCCTGGCATTTCCTTGTATTTATTTTTATTCATCAAAACTCTGTGTAAGACATCTTTATTATTATCAATTAGATAGTACAGCTTGGGGGAGATTCATCTTCTTGACAATCCACAGATAAAATACCCAGTAGAACGGAATGTTCCCAAGAGATGAACAGACTCTATTACAGGCAGTGTAGATCTCCCCACATCTACTCACACTAGGTAAGATAACAGAGGAACATTGCACTAACAAGCGTGTAAAATCACAGCAGAAGACAAAGACATTCTGGGTTCTGTAGTCCCGTGGCTTTGCCTAAATGAAATTCACCCTCCTAGTGGGCTGACACCTTGGGCTTCCTTTGCCACCTGCTGCTCCTCTGACGTGGTCACCAGCAGAGTCCTAACAGATATGGTAGTGTTTCTCCCTTTACTGTATCTTAAAGTGAGATTATAACAAAGAATCTTGCAGGCCTCAAGAGGGAAGCCAAAGTCCTGACTCTGTTTTTGTTCGTTTGATTGCTTTCCGAAAACATGGCTGGAGATGGATGTGTGCAAGAGTATAGTGAGTCCCCAGATCACTTTTCTCATGCCCGACATCCAGCTTCCTCACTTAATACAATCGTTTGTTAGCATATAACAACCCAGTGAAATTTATAATACAGAATATATTGTAATAAATAATCCTGAATACTTATTTAATGTATTTTTTTCAATTCTAGATATTATTTCATGGAGTGTCAGTATGCTTAATTACCCTGATTATCAATAGATTGATTTTGCCAATGGCAGTTACAAAACTAGGTAAGCTCTACTGTTTACTATGGTGAGAAAAGAAAAAAATTATTCCAAATATCATTAGAAGCGCTAATAAGAAAATATCCATTTAAATGCAAGTCAGTGTTTTCTAATTGAATCACTGTATAAAAATGTATAAATTATTCAGGCTAATAAAGTTATTTCATATGATTATTTACATTAACCTTATGCAGTTAAAGAGTAGTGCAAGTTCATCCAATTATTCAGCGAACTTTTTGATAAGAATGCTATAAATGCTAGACACTATTGTAAGAATTATTAGGTTCTCGTGACAAAATACAGGTGAGGAAGTGATTGAAGAAGGCATCTCAACGTCAACATGTGGCCTTCACATACAACTACACAGACAAGACAAGTATCCCTGCAAGTAGATGAATACACACTACATATGCAGAAGTGCTGAATAAGGATAAGAACTAAGGAAATTTTATAATTATATCAAAATCACGTCCTTCTACTGTTTGTAAAATCTATTCTTTGTCCCTAAGGTCTTCGTGATGTAACATCAACAAAACATAAATCGGTTTATTATACATTCCAACACTTCCAAGAGCTAACCAAGTCTACAGCCATGGCACTCAAATTTGACAAAGATCTTGCTAATGCTGACTGGAACATGGTTGAGAAGGCAATTATACTTCAAAATCCATATGCAGTAAGCATACAATAGCTCTCTATTCCACTAGGGTAAATATGATTGCCATTAAACGTAGATCAAATTGTAAGTATTAAGTCAAATTCAAAATGTTCATAATTTTAATTCATAGGGAAGTATATTGGTCAGTCCCTTTTTTTTCTATAATAGTAAGAAAAATATCCGAAGACTTTTTATGGTTATTGTGTGACAAAGCAGAAGCCCCAACCCATTTGACTACAGAAGGAATACATGTAAATTGGAAAGAGAGAGCAGCACATTGGCTTTGCCTTTTAAAGATAGTGTAAAAAAGAAGAAAGTGAGGCTCAGAAAATGTCTTCTTTTCACCAGATTAGGAGAGAGAATGGTCATACAATCACTTATTTGTTCACAGTTTATTTAGGTTGTTATGTGAGCCAAGCACTGGTTACAGGCTAGTTTCCACTTAGTTGTATCTTTGAAGAAAGCAGAAGCCAAGGTCAGCACCAAAAAGTTCATCTGCGAGTGAAATAGCACTATCTATAGCTGAGAAATACCTTAGGGTCTCCAAGATCATATTTACTCATCTTAAAGGGCTCAGAGCATCAGTCTGGGCTACAGGAGAACCTGATTTTTTCTCAAATCATAGCTGCCATGAAGGAAATAGTCTACAGTGTTCCTGGGTCTTCCCAATGTCACTCTTCTCTTCCAATGCCTTCTACCATGTCCGTTTTCATTCATTTTCTGGTTAGACAGAAACTGAGCTGATTCCAAGGCTTTCCTCCGTTTTATTGAGTATCTGATTACAGCGTTTTGCTGACCTGCTGCATCAGAATTGTCTGGAACGCTCGGAGCTCCCTGCTCCCACAACAGAGAGATTCTGATGCATGCTGTGGTGTGGAGCATTTCCACTCCACTCCCTATCTGGTCATAGGGCAGTGCCCAGGCCATCGGTCTTGACGCTTGATTCGTTTTGGGAGCAGATAATCAAATGCTAGTATTGTCCTCTTTATGTCATGGGGTGATTACTGCATTACAGATGTGGCCCTTGCCTCACACTCAGAAGACCTGGTTTATATTCTAGCTTTTAACTAATTGCTCATTTTAAAAGCAGAGGACAGAACTCAGAGCCTTGCACTAGGAAAGCACACTACAACAAAGCTCCATCTCCAACCCAAGTCATGAAGGACAGCCTTGCAAACATATTCTGCAGCCCACAAAAGCCTCGAGTTGCCATCTTCCTGCCTTAGTCTCCCCAGTACAATAGTTCTCAACCTGCGGATCACGACCCCTGTGGGTTTACACAACCCTTTCACAAGGGCTGCCTAAGACCATTAGAACACACAGATATCTAGTTTATGATGCAGAACAGTAGCAAAATTGCAGTTATGAAATAGCAGCGAAAATCATTTTATGGTTGGGGTCACCACGTCATGAGGAACTGTCTTAAAGGGTCACGGCACCAGGAAAGTTGAGAACCACAGCCCTAGTAGCTGGAATTAGAGGGCTGTCTCTGTAGGTCTGTTCCATCAGCTTGAGAGAATGATTTCCTCCGAACTTCAGCTTACTCCATTGGCAAATTTTCTAAATTTGTGTCTCTTAAACTCATGATCACTTTTTTCCCTGCCTTAAATGATTCGTTTAAACCAGTGAACATCAATCTCTAAGAGCAGCAGACGTAGGGATTGTTACCCAGCTCCCCCAGTTCTGCTGCAGTGGGCAATGAGAGTGTGTGTGTTTCCAAGGGATGCTGAGGCTGTGAGGGAACCACATAGGACCACTAAGTCAAAGTGTGACTTTCTATGTGATAGCTTTTGTAAGCTCTCGGATTTCACAGAAAGGAAAGGTGCAACTCCTTCCCCACCACCTGTCAATTATTTTATCTCCTAGAACTGAATCAATGGTTTGGACACTTGAGCAAATGTGGAGCACTAAGATATTTTTATATATCTATCAGATTTTCTGTCATGTCCCCCCAAAAATCTAATGTGAGATTGTAGACGTTTCTGCTAAACAATACATTAATATTCATGGATTGTTTTTGCTTCTTTTCATTTGTTTTATTAGTTGAACCAAGAAGAAACAACAGAGCATCAGAAGGTGAAGTGTCCAGACTGTAACAAGGAAATAGATGAGACCCTCAACATTGAAGCGATGGAGCTGGCCAACAGGCGTCTCCTCTCAGCACAGATAGTTAGTTCTCTTTCTCAACTCCTTTAAAAATACTGGGGACCCAAAACTGGACTGGGCAGATTTTCCCTTGCTCAATATATTTTGATTCTGTCTACCTAAGAATGCTATGCAGCATCCACCACCAGTGTCTGGGGGAATTCAGAGAGAAATGAGAGAAGAGTGAACGAGACAGTGAGGGAGTGAAGGGAATGGAAGAAGAAAGAAAGGAGGGAGGGAGGGAGGGAGGGAGAGAGGGGGAGGAAGAAAGGAAGGGAAGGAAAGATATTCAAAACAGATTAAGGAAAGGTTGTTTAATTTGAGAGTTTCAGAGCTGCAAATGGGCGCCTTTAGCTGGCTCTAAGGCCCTGTCCTCTAGGATTTCTGTCCAGTTATTTTCCAATGATTTCTACCATATCTTCCAGTAAACGCAGATAGAGGCTGTGGGCTATTCATGACAACTCAAGCAGGCAGACACTCCCTTTGTAAATGCTGTATAACTTCATAAATGCCGTATAACTTCGTAAACGTTGTAAACCCTCAAAGCACATAAGTGGCCAGGTCCCCACCTGAGGAGCTCCAGTGGCCAGGCGCCTCCCTGAAATTTCCCTAAGGGTCCTAACAGCTGTTTCCTAAAGGTGGTAACCACCATTCTCAGTCCCAAATTGTGCCAGAGGTCAGGCCCCACCCTACAAAAAAAATCCCTACTCCTGATCTGGCTCCAAGGTCAAACCACATAAACCCTCCAAATCCCAGGCCACCCTGGAAAGTGCCTCCCTGACACACAAGAAAACCTGTATAAATCTCATGTTCTGCCCAGTTCTCTCCTGCTCCTCACCTTTGCGGAGGCAGCTACCCTCCTGGGTATTTCCCTCACAACAAATCTCTCCTGTGTGAGGTTTGTGCCTTGTGACACTGTAGTCACACCAAGGTCGTTCCTTGGCTCTGGGCTGCCAAGATACCTTCCCATCTGGGTTGTAACACTTACAGAGACTTTTGTGCTTTAACTCAAAATCTCAGTTAAAACTAGGGCAGTTCTGTAGTGCAGCAGTGAACAGGACATGGGGCAGTTCCTTCCAGCCTAGTTTCAGCTTTCCGTCCAGGTCAGAATCCTGACCACAGGCTGTGACTCAACCTTCCGCAGCCACCACGTTCATTCTTCTCACACATGGAACAATCTGTGGTTTTCACCCATTGCAGCCATTCAGGATTTCAAGCCTCTGCTTGCTCATTCAGCTTGGGAAATGGGTTGTCGATAAGCTGTGAGTCTTCTCCCTTTGTCGGTAATCAAGGCAGACATGTTCTCTTAAACTGGGCTTCCTCACGAACCCGAGTACTTGGAAATAGCAATACCAGACCCACACTGGGTGAATGCCATGGCTGTCTCATGCTCAACCCCACCTGCAGACTTTAAACTTGTAGCAAATTAAGGGTTCCCACCTGAAGGGCAAGAATGGCCTCTTACACAGTTAGGTGAGCATGGGGGAAGGGTTTTTGGTCTTTGTTGTTGCTGCTGCTGCTGCTGTTGTTTTGTAGCTCTTCCATCTCTTTGAAAGCTGATGATCCAGGGGATCATGGACCCTGGTAAATGGAGAAAAGTCAATCACCAGGGTATTGCCTTGGAATTACGTCTAAGTTGCTTCTAAAGTAAAGACAGGGAAGTGCACTTTGTTGAAGGCAAGCCAGCAGAAATGAGAGTCAAGTGCAGGTCAGAAGGAAACTGGAACAGGATAGACAGCAACCAAACCTCGGTTTCAAAGTAGAGGATTTAAAAAGAAGGGAGACAGGGCTGGTGCTGGCCTAACTCTGAGTGATCAGGCCTGCCCTGTTTGACTTGTTTTAACTCTGGTGACTGACTGTTCCCTTTGATTAGGGAATCAGAAAGGGCGTTTGAGTTCATCTCCACCTCTGAAGAAGAATGTGATGGCATACGGGGAACTGCACGCCATCTATTGTTACAAGGCCCACGAAATAAAAGTCACTTTCCTGTTTCTTCTGTGAAACTTCCCAGATTGAAACATTTCAGTGTCACAGAAAAAGCTGTGGAAAAACCAACCACTAGTACAACTGTATAATCTATATCTATCTGAATATGCCGCTCATGCAAGATACTATCTTAAAATCAGGAGAGCAGACTATTTCCAACCTACTTCTCCAAATGTTTGGCTCAGCTTCCCCTTTTGTATGAAGAGCTGCCACCCACTCCTCACTTAAGTGAGCAGCATCCCGAGACTGCCACCTAAAAGCCCAAACCTCAGCATCCGCCTCATTCTTGCTGTGGGTCTCCTTGATACATGGCCTGCTCACATACAGGCAGACACACTTGATCATCTTCAATGCTCACCTTGCTGCATGGCTCAGTTTCTCCAAGCAATGTACTTACCACACAGTTTCTGCAATTGGGCTTCCACCCCACAGCTGCCACCAACACCTGTTTCTGCCCCATTCCTATTGTCACACATACTTCATGCAAGCACACACATACACACGTTATTTCCCAGAGTTAAAAAAGAAGACTGTACACTGGTAACTTTTCTACATTGTATTATTAAATTTTACTTAAAATTTTTTATTG
>NC_022010.1:56369116-56380196 GCF_000317375.1 Microtus ochrogaster
GTGTGTTGTAACCTCTGGCCATCTGGTATCATATGCACAAACCACTCCCTGCTTTGCACCCCACCCTCAAACTGAATCTCCTCCTTTCCATTTTCTACCCTTGAGTCCTCCAGGCTGGAGTATTTGGCAAGAATCTTCTGAAAGAAATAGCCCTTTTTCTTCCTTTGTTTCCCATGTGCAAAGCTAAACTGTAGTGAAGTACTTGTCCTTTTAGCCTCTCTGAACAAAGGCCAAGTGTTCCTTAATCTCTCCAGGTGTGCCTTCCCAAAGCACAGATGGACCCCACATGTCCTCTGTCAACACTAAGCATATATCTTCAATCTGGTACTGATTTCCTTAGATCCACTGTCTAAGGAAAGCTGCTGAGTTGGGGGAGCATGCTCCGGTCGCCCTCAGTAAGGGAATGAAAGATCTATGGAGTAGGAGAACAATTCAAATGCAGTGCAGTTGACATGTCTACCCAAAGCCCAGACATGCCTCCCAGATCTGGATCTCTCCCTTAATGTCAAAGAAATTCAAATTTAGCTGAAATGATGCCAAGGTCATTTTCAGAGTCTGCTTAGAGCTGTACAATTGGCTCATTATCCCACATAAATGGGACATATTTGGTGACCATATATCCTAAATGTGATGTACCAATCTTATGTCCATTCACATGTGCTACCCAATACAGTAAAGAGAAAAACTATATATGAGAAGAGAGTTATGATTTATCCATCGCATGCAGCACAGACATCTATAAGGAACACAGATGCTCAATAAATACTCATAGTTTAAGCACAGACTTTCTTCCAAGAGCATAAGAGTTTTCATTTCCAGCCAGTCTGTGTAAATCATTATGACACTTTATATATCCAGGAAGGAAGATAAAGAATATGCTACTTAAAACTTGGGTTCCTAAGTATGTATCTAAATATCTCCATGTATAACACAGAATTCATTTTTTCTCTAAACCCATACCTTTCAAATGCTTGGATAATCTCCATATAATTGAAGGAGCTTAGAAGATGTGTCTTTTTGAAATAATGCAATGCCCTCTGTAGAGAAGACAGATATACAGAGCCCAGCAGGAATATTTTAATGAATAAAAAAGTCATTGTCACTCCATTGTCTGGGAGAGGCAAAGTGAAAAAAACCAAGCATCAGAGAGCAAAACACCAACTTGATTTGTTTGTAATCTTTAATCAAGCACTAAGGCAGAAGCAAGCCATGACCAGAGGACCGAGAGGGAATTGACACAAAGACAGGGTCAACAATGGGCACAAGGGTGGAGCACAAACAGAATGGAGGAGATTGCTGGGACATGTAAAAAATGTATTCACACGTGTGGGACACATATTTAGTAGCAATGCATGCCAAATTGCATGCCAGGCCCTAAAGACAACATCAGAGTAGTGACTCTATATTCCCACTGCTAGAGAACTATTCATCACACTTGTTCTCAGTGTGTGCTTTCTCCCTTGGTGGCATTGAAACTGATTTTGCCATTTCTTTATTGGAGTCATTCAGTAGCTGCACAGGTTGGGGTTTTCTGGGGTAAGAAAAACAACTCTAAGAATAGGAGATGCAGAAGACTTGCAAAGGGTACCAGAACCTATTCATAGGGCCTGTGCAATACCCTGTGAAATAACACTCCGAATACATTGTTTGTTCTTGGTGAGTGCCAGACAATACTGTAAACATGTTCTGTGCATTTCCTAGTTTTCCCTCACCAAAGTTTCTAAAAGACATGCTCTTCTTATCTTCATGATGCATTGGAAGGATGTGAAGGACAGAAAAGTTTACTAGCTTACTTGAGGTTATTTATCTAACAAGTCACAGAGCTGGGATTCAGAGTAACACTATTTCTCCAAGTGAGGTGTCAGTGGTGAACATGTTCATATGAAACAGAAATCTAAGTGCCTGAGTTACTGGGTAGATGGCCTGACATGTGTGGATACTGAATATGTGTTCTATGCGTGTGAGTAAAATTGTCATATGTCACGACCACCTCCCACATTGTCCCTTCAGGCCCTCTGTTGACTCCCTTGTACCCATTCCCTCTCAGTCCTCTGGACATCTTGCTTTTGCCTTAGTGATTGATGACTTTGTAATTAGTGGTCTGGGATCACATAATATTAGGATTCATAAGAACCTGTAAATTTCCAGATCTTCTTTAAGATAATAATTCTGATAAAAAGGGTTCCTAATTCTCCAGAACTTGGTTTATATGTCCACTTTGTCTGTAGAGAGTTTCCTATTATTATCTCCATGACAACAGTTATAGAAGTGGTGACTTGCATGTTTCAACACATCGATCTACTGGACCCTTAAGGACAGAAATCAGCATTTCTTCACAGTTTATCTGTAGTATGTAACAACCATTTTAGATTAGTTCAATAACTATTTATAACTTAAAGATGAATCGGGTTGTATAGACTTTGGAGAATTTCCGTGTAAATGCTTTATAATATTAAATCCTGGAAAACTGAAAGACTTCATTATTCTCAACGAGATCAACATATCTAGAACAAAAGAATTACATAGATTTCAGGGTGAGACAAACTAATCAAGAGGAAAAACAAAGTCAGTCTTGGCACTCAGGGTTCCAATATTCTTCAATTAAGCAACACGACACATTAGGATGCAAAGCAGGGTGAACTTTTCAATAAAGACAATGAAATACCTGGTAAAGATAAGCTCTTTATCAAATCAAGAGGGCTTGCTAAGGAAAAACAAAGCCACTGCTCACAGATTGGAGGCGTTTCAATACAAAAGTTAAAAGAAATCAGGTTGTATGTGCTGGCAACCTGCCTTTGTGTCTCTTATGAAAATGACCTCTCCAAGTTAACGTTTACCGTTTTGTAATTACATAAACCCGACTACTTGTCTGAAGGGAAGCCTGTATGAGGTGCGATGGATGTTTTATGTACTGCTCAGTTTTCCCCGCCTGACATAGCTCATTTTATCTCCACGAGCAAGAATGATAGGTAGATCATTTCTTCATTGCCATAACAGATGCGGGCATCTAAAATAAAAAGTTAGGTGACAAATACTTGAAAGACGGTTGACTGTTTCTCCCTGGACCTTTAGATCTTAGTATTTGTATCCCTAATAATCTGGACTCCTTTCAATGACTTGGTCTCACAACCTGATAACACACTTGTATATCTACAATTCAGGGCTTGGGGCAATGCTATGAAACATCTTGCTTAGTCATTATTGCACAAAATAGTCCTCCTGTGTTCTGACAGTGTTGCATTGGACTTATGTCAAAGTATTTAAAACATATTGAATGATTTCTCTGTATATTTGTAGGTATATGAGTCCTGAGAACTTAAAGAGTTATTCTGAAGGCAAAAAACTCCTCTCCTTCCTTAGAAAATTACTACTCAACTGGGTATATAATACTAAAAAAGATAAAGGGGTTCCATCGAGGTGAGCAATCCTAGAATAAGAGATGTGATGCTAACTTCCGAAAGTTGGTTCCTATTCAAATTATAACCTAAATACTTTGCAAACTATTTTAAAGTAGATTAAAATCTAATTCTTTACATACATACAAATAATATTTTTAAAAAGATATACGAATAACATTTTATCTATATTTTGTAGACTGGGGTATTTTGTTTTCTTAACATGCTGTGTATGCTAGGCAAGCATTCTACTACTGTGCTAAATCTCTAGTTAATATCTAATTACCATGTTAATTAGACACAATAATGTTTGATTGTGACATTTTAATACACATACACATTCGACCCTGTTACATTCTTTTTTCACCCCAAACTCTTCTTCCAAACTAGTCAGTCATTTTACTACTTTAATGTCTGTCTGTCTGTCTGTCTGTGTCCCTACATGAGTTTCAGTAATGTTGTCTTAGTTAAGGTTTCTGTTGCTGTGACCAAAAGCAATTTGGGGAGGAGATGGTTCATTTCATGTTTCAGCTTGTAGTTCATCATCTAGGCAGGTCAGGCCAAGAACTCAAGGTTGGAGGCTGGAGGTAGAAACTGATGCCGAGGCTGCGGGGAAAAGCTGTTTACTGACTGCTACGTGTAGCTTCCTCAATCTACTTTTTCATACATCACAACCCCATCTACCCAAGGGCTGGCACTACCTATGATGGGATGGACTCTCACATTTCTCACCAGTCATTAATCAACAAAATGCACCTGTGGGCCAGTCTGGTGGAGGCATTCTCTCAGCTAAGGTTTCCTCTCCTCAAACGACTCTATCTTGTGTCAAGTTGACATGAAGCTAGCCAGCACAGTTGATTACCTGAACATGAGTGGGGATTTCTTTGCAGGTGCATGGGTAGGAGCTGGGTTAGAGGACCATTTGCACCTAACTTTTGTTTTTGAAGAAGTGGAGTTTGAAAGAGATTGATAGATCTAGTCAAATGCTTAATAGATATCAGGACAGAGGGGTGGGATGAAGGAAAGGCTTCAACTCACTCAGAGAAAGAAAAGTTAGCTCTTTTAGGGCCCTTTTGCAAGAATGGGGAGCAGAAAGATATTATATCCCCCAAAATTGGCCAAAGGTGGGCTAATCTCATCCAGTGAGACTTGGATGTATTCCATTGGCTTGTATTTCTGGATGAAGCAGATATTTAAAAAAGATCCCAGGATATCACTGGATAAGGGGCATGTGCAAGAACAATGGGCCTAGCTGATAGCCTATCAAACAGTTCTGTCTGCAAACCTTCTACATTTGGCATTTAGTATCTGTAAATGCCCACTCCCATGACTAGAAAATATGGTTCTTGGGACATCTGTAAAGAAAAAGATTGCTAGGGTTATGGCAAAAGTCAGTGAGACTTCCTAACAGCTAGAAGGTCTGTGGTCTGCTACTTACTAGTGGATACAGTACTAAAGAAAATATTTCTCCCATTCTCCCATCAGCTAATAACTGCATATATGCCCACAGGAAAGAGGCACCCCTATACTCTAGACTCTACATTATGTTGACAGTCTAGCCTTTTGCAGATCTTCTGCAATTAAAGCTGCTTTGAGTTCAAGAATGAAGCAACCATGTTAGACCTGGAAGTCAGTGTCCTGCATTGCTTTCCCTGTTGTCTCTGACTGCTGCCCTTTTTTCCCTGTCCTTTCTTTCAGCATGTCCTGAGCCTCTCAAAGGGTAATAAAGATGCCCCCTTTGTGATTGGACATTTATCAGACATTTATTCTCTGTGCAAATTCTAAGGGAAACTTCTCTGGTCAATGCTGACAATAGCACTAGTCTATGGGCATAAACATGGCTCTTTAGTAGCTTGGGTGGGTTCATCATGCCAGTTTATCACACAGAGAGCATTAGTTTCCCCACTAGAGTCTCCTGTCTCCCCAGTCACAAACTTTTTGTCCATACTAGATATGAATTCCCTCATGTGGCATGAGCATCAAATCCAATCAGAAGTCAATTGCTCATCCCTGTGACAGACTTACCATGGGTTCTCCGGTGAGCTCCTCTTGCCTGCCCAGATAGCACTGTTACACAGTATCCTCAGCTGAGCAAAACTGGAGATGATAATTTCCCCATCCTTCATGCCGTCCTCGGAAGGCACAGGGGCTAGCCAGCAAGGAGGAAACTTCCCACTCCATTTCAGCTTGACTTCTCTGTGTGCTGTGATGAAGGCATTTGGTCAAGCAATTGGATCTTACTAACTAGTTCTGAAAGGCCAGCAACAGCAGTAAAAAAATGCCTTTATTGTTTGGAGGTTCTGAAGGAACTCCATGCCAACAGTTCATAGGAACGGAGCCTGCCCTTATCAATAGAATTGTCGCTAAAAAAACGTGACTTGTAGGAAGATCTTGATTTTCCCACACTTGGAATCTCCACTGAAACTTAAAAAAAAAATTCACTCACTAATCATCAGATTTGTTCAAGGTCCTAATAGCTAGTGAGGCTAGTACTTAGAATTCAGCAGGGCTCTCTGGCTCCCATTAACTTAAACAGAACTGATCAAATAAAAGAAAAACATTTCATGTAATTCTTTTTTTTCAGATAAAATTGTCTTTTCTTTTTCTTTTTGCAGACACTTCTTTCTTCATGTATGCTATAAAATAGTCTTTACAGATGAATTTGAGTACATTGGATACCTTGCTGTATTAATGAACATATTTCCTATGACAATCTGTTGGATATCCCGCATAAATGCCATCTATGAAAATGAAATAAAGTGTGCTAACTACTATTTCCTTGTCTTTTACTTTCTAGAGGCTCTACTTAAGGTAATCTAAAATCCATGCCTATGAGTGTGTTATGGGAGACGCATGTCCACATCAACTAGAGCTTTCTCAGCGAGTATTGTGAGCTTTTCTGTGTCTTCTCAGAGTTCACAAATTTTTCAAATTTATGTTAAAAAGGTGATGTTGAGAGCAACATCAGAAAATATGGATGCTTTAAGCACTGACTCTGCAATTGCCAAAATAAAATGATGCAGGTCAAAATGGTGCAGAGTTGAGTTTAAACTGTACTAGTAATGGTCTTTTTAAGATGTTTTTTCACACAGTGTATTTTTATCTCATTCTTTCCTTTCCCTGAACTTCTCCCAGATCCTACCCACTGCCGTATCCAAACCATTTTATGTTCTCTACCCCCTCAAAAAAGATGAAAAATCAAACAAAAATTAATAACACAAAAATACCAAAATAAAATAAAAAGCACACAAAACCCACAGAGGCTATTTTGTGTTCGAATACTCTAAGGCAGAATGCATGGTTTGAAAAAATAAGATGAAAGTATTTCTGAAATGTACGTATTTGAGCATGTGCCATATATGATGCCTTCTGTTATCTTTACAGTGCACTGAAATAAAAGCATTGGTACAAGCACCAAGGCAGTTTTGATAAAATATTTACATTCACTTAAATTTTCAAAATATTAAAAGTGACTTTTAATTTATATCATCACAGAACAAAATAGAACAGAAGACATCATTTCACTGAATCTTTAGCTTTTGAACTGATTTAATAAAATCTATCTCGTGTGAATTACAAATATGTTTATATGTGCGTGTGTTTTTTGTGCGTGATTTTTTACCACTCAGCATCACACATTTGATATAGTTAAATAATATAAAATAGAGACCTTGGAATTCCTCTGGCATTTAGAGCTGTTTGAAGTTAAGGAACACCAATAGAGGATGTTTGTGGATTTGTCTTGCCCCCCCCCACTGCTGTCTCGTGACAACTCCAGTGTGTTTGGTAAATATGCTGTACAGTTGAGCCTACATCAACATCAACAGTCTTGGCAGTTTTTCTGCTCTCCGGGATGGCATTAGGAGCATCCGGTGCTTTCTTTCATGTTGGTGGTATTTTTGACATACAGAGTCACAGGCAGAGCAACTGATAAATGTTTACCTTCTTGTTGTGGATGGGGGGAAACTTGTTTAATAAAAGCAGAAAATATGATGCAATTTTTTCGTCTCTCAACAGATGGCAGCAATGAGGAAGGAATGTTTTTCACACACCTGGTTCTTGTTTGAGCTGGGGATTACCTTAATTGGCATCATAGATTTAATACTTAGAGAAACAAACTCCATTAATTATAATTTTGACTTAAGTGAGACTGTGGTCTTCATGAACATCATTCGACTCCTTCGTGTACCACGCATCTTGAAGGTAAAGTGCAAGCCAAGGACATGGCTTTGGTTTCCTCTGTGGGCTTGGTGTCAAAAAATGTCTGTTTAAAGTCAGTTCAACAGTTTCAGAGGAAACATTTGCTGGTGGGCTGATGTCAAGTCTGAGTTTTTAGCTACATATAACAAGTCAAATTTTCAAATATTCAAATTATATTATAAATCCGTTTTGCTCATGGAACTATAGACATCTATCACAGTTTTTCCATTTAATAGAGAAAGCTTTTTTAAAAATCCATGTTTGTGTAAATCCTAGTGCATTCTAAGTAATACTTCTTTGTATAGTTAACTAAGAGTTAAAAAAATGGAAATAATCAAAACAATCATCACAAAAAAACTCCACAACGACAAAGCCAATAGTATATATCCACAGAGATCAAGAACTAAAGTAGTACACATTTCATATTGTGTAAATTTAATGTTATGGTATCAAAAATTACATGTCTAATCAATGTTGCTTTCACGTGTATAATGGCAGCCACTTGTTTCTTATATGACTATGGAAGTGATTGGAAAGTTCTTCCATGATACCCCATATGAGGATGTATGGGCAGTGAAACAGTCATACAACGTTTATGTCTTTCTTATACAGTATAGATTATACATTATACCTAAAAAGAGCTTTTGCTACTGAGACCTAGGCCTATGGGGTCTAAAGTAGCCAATTATTACTATCTACTTTTGTAGTCTTCTGTGAGACAATGAATAACACTCGTACACAATGTAATCAGAGGACAGCAAGTCTACAGTATCCCAAAGTTTATAGTTCATTTTTTTCTAATGTGAGGTATACAGTGTCTACTAAATAGATGAGGGGCGGGCAAGCTGCCAGAGGAAATGGCAAGGGATGGACACATTCCTATGTCATAGAGCAGGCTGGGTGCAAAGCAGCAGCACAGTAGCCACGTTCCTACAGATGTGATCAAACACCGTGGCCAAGGAGACTTATAGAAGAAACTGTTTATTTGGGTTTCACAGGGACAAAAGTCTGTCATGGAAGGGGCGGCCGTATGACAGCTCGAGCGGAAGCTAAAGGCTCATTCTTGCACCCCTAGCACGAGTCAGAGAAAGCAATGGCCAAACTAAGCTAAACATAAACAAAAAAAAATATGCGGTTAGTATTTAATAATAGTCTTCTTTTTAGCTCATAACACCAAAGCTGCTGCAAATAATAGACAAAAAGTTGAGCCATCAGATATCCTTCCGGTATTCTATACTCAAAGGCTATGTCCAAGGGGAAATGGATGTACTGAATATAATCGATCACATTGCAAGTTCCAAACAAGCGAAACAGGTGAGAGAAAAGCCAAGCATGAGGAGAAGCCTTGACGCCCTTCACTGCCCTACTGCCGTCACGTGCCTTGGCCGGTGTCTTTGCACACAGGTGTAGTAGCTAACTCCTGAGCTGCTGGTCTATTTCTGTTACTACACCACTTACCTTCTTTAACTAGAAAGCCTGTGCCATATTAGCGCACAAGGAGGGTCTTGGGAGGGCCCTTTGTATCCATGCTCAGTGCCCAACTCTCTCTCTCAGGATCATTCAGGAAATAGTGTGTGTGGGGGGGGGGGGCCACAGAGCTGAGCAGAGCTTCCTCATCCGGCTCCAAAGATCTTTCCGTTTCTTTCCATTTTCTGGTTTTGACCCAAATCAAAAGTAAGGGAAAGAGAGGCCAGTGGTGCGGCAGACAGAAAGGAGAAAGGAAAACAAGAGTTACCTACAGGGGCCCAGTCACATGCACTCTTGCCGGTGAGAAATGGGGCCAAGAGAGATTTGCTTGATCATGCCTATACCGCCACAACAAATAGGTGGCAAAGACACCCTTGGACCTAAATTCCTTTTCTTTTTCTTTTCATTCTTAGTTTGAAGCATATTAATGTCTGTACATACCTAGAAGTTTGACAGCTAGGTGGAATTCAATATTTGCCTTTCAACGTAATTTGTAACACTCGAATGCCAAATTTTATATGCCACAAGCACAGTAAAAATATTGTACACCCATCTCATGGTAGAACACATAAACAGCATTTCTCCTTTCTGCTCCCTGCAACTGTAAGCCAATTTCCCGAAGTTTGCTCACCATCTCTCATGATTAATACCTAGCAATGGGAGTTAAGAGGGCAAGCAATAGGATATAAAAGACTTGGGTTTCTAAAATATCAACCAGTGTTTGTTATGATTTCAGTTCTCATACACTTTGATCTAATTTTCTATGCCTATGAGATTGAAAACCACCCCTGTGTCTCTAATTTGAAAGCACGTTGCCCCAATCCTATCCTGACCCTTAAGACATTCTTCATCATGCATAAAAATATTTATTTCTCTTTTACGTGTATGTGTTTTGCATACGTGTATGTCTGTGCACAATGTGAGTACTGGGTTCTCATGGAGGTCAGAAGAACCAGACTTAGGGACAGTTGTGAGCTGCTTTGTGGGCTCTGGGAATTGAACCCAGGTTCTCTTAACAGCTGAGACATCTCTCCAGATGCTCCATTGTGCATTTTAATTAAGTTATCCCACTAGATTAAAAATCAGTTACAAATGTAAAGCTCTTTTGTAATGGCTTATTTTTCCAGCAGAGACAACGTCTTTTTTGTTCTATAGATATTGTTAAAGCGGGTAGTGAGGAACATGGAGCATGCTATGAAAGAGCTCGGTAGGTACTTCCCTCTAAACGTGCAACCTAACCCTCTCTTACCATGGTAACGTCAGAAGAGCAGTGGGTTTTAGAATCAAAAATCTACAAAGAAACCTACTTCTTTTTCATAAATGTTTGTTTTTATTATATGTGCATGAGTGTTTTGTCTACATGCACACCTGTGTACCATATCCATGCACTTCCACAAGAGGCAGAAAAATGGAGTAGAATTCCCTGGAACTGGAGTTGGACAGTTGTGAGCCCCCATGTGGGTTTTGGGAACTGATCACTGGTCTTCTTCAAGAGCAGTAAGTATTTGTAACCACTGAGCCATCTCTATCCCCAAAATCATAATTCTTAGTAGTAACATGGTAAACTTAAACATCCCACAGAATTGTGCTTTCTAATGTGTGTAATATTACTGTAAAGGTAATATAGCATATAATAAATATATTAGAATAGTATTACACTTTCATTACACTTTCTCTCTCTTAGACACAATAAAGGTTTTTAATGTGTGTTCAAATAATCCACATTACCACATCATGATTCTTTATATCATTTGTAGCTTTATCAATTTTTGTCTCTTCCAAACCAGATATATCTCGTACCTTTCTGAGCAGCTCAATGAATATTGCCATAGAGAGATTCATGATTTATGGATTGTATCAGAACCTGAGAATTTCTCTGAGGAACACGGAAGCCTCAATGCCCACCTGGCAAGAGCATCATCTCTGAGTCATGCCAGGCTGTACTTCTGGTAGAGGACAAATCCTGAGTGGAACAAACATGCTGAAAACACAGTGCTCACATGTTAAAACATAGTGCT